>NC_056734.1:1007589434-1007776934 GCF_019279795.1 Protopterus annectens | reverse complement strand
TTTCCCACCTTTAATGTGACTGTACAATTCAATTGAAAAACAAACAAATCTGTTAGGGGAAAAAATGTAATGGTGTAATTTATCAATGATATTTTTCCTGCAGTGAAGCATTTTTTTTTATAATTAAAATGCATGAGCTAAGAAACAAGAATATGCCAACTTCTACATCCACATACAAACACTACACCAAATGATATTTGTGGACATGTAAAATACTGAGGAATATGCTTGTTACCTATATTTGGCTGTTGCTTTTCACAGCTGTCACAACTATGTATCAGAAAGTAGTATTTGTAAACGTGTTAGGATCATAATGCTATGTATTGCTTCCCACAATTATCATTTCCAAGCAGATGTTTGCATGATAAAATTAAGTTTTATGGGGTCCAAGTGCTTGGAAATCATATTATATATATATATATATATATATATATATATATATATATATATATATTTTTTTTTTTTTTTTTTTTTTAGATGACTTCTGAATTGTGCCAGCGCTAGTGAAAACTGTTGATAAAATGGCAGCAAGGTGGCTCTGGGTTCTTTTTGCCATTTTTCGGGTGCTGTGGTGCCTAGCTCCTCAGACAGGATACTTGCATCCAGATGAGTTCTTCCAGTCTCCTGAGGTTATGGCAGGTAATGATGTTTAATATGACTTTACCATGAAATACAGAGTATGACAACAGTAGATTACTTCTAAAAATGGTACTGTGCTCATATGGGAAAGGTATGTAATGTACAATTGTAGTTATTTTCGCTTATAAGTAGTTCACTCTGTTGACACTGTTTGTTTATCCCTTGGTACCATGGTCTTATAAGGCCCTGGACTGTCTTCACTTTCCATGTGTGATGGCTGTGCCCTATGCATCGTCTGGCTTGGAATGTGATTTTGTCAGGTAACTGTATCAAGTCCATCAGGAGATGATGGATTAGATTCTCTGCTGACAATTTTCATTGCAGTGATGGTCCATTTTGCTTTATTTTTCCCCACCCAAGGCTGTCACACACACACACACACACACACACATACACACACACACACACACAGCCCTTGAAAGCAAGCCTTGTTGGTGGATTTGCCTATCTTTTGATGTCCTCAGTATACTGCAATTCCAGTGTATTTTCAGCATCACTGTCATGCCCTAATGGAGAACAGAACTGTCTCTGCTTCTCATCGCTTAAAGTGGAGCATTTATTTTGGGATGTGCATTAACACATTAATAGTGACTTTAATTAATTTTTGAGAATTAGCAGTAGTGACTGTCATTTTTTTTAATGTAAAAATGATAAATTACAGATTGAAGCTGCATGTAGTAGTAATGCACATTGCAAAGAATGTAACTGACTTCTGCAACCATGTGCTGTCACATAATGCCTTGCAAAGTATTGTGGTTGTTGTGAAAAGGGTGGGTTATTTTGGATCATTAATGTTTGTCTTTTAAGTTATTAATTAGTATATTTATTATTTTAAACATTTTTGAAACAGTACAGACGACATACCATTCCAAGTTACCTCTGACTTCTCCTACTGCTGCTTGTTTTCATGAGTACCACCTCTCAGAAAGATGCCTCATTTGAAATTGTAGTGTCAGGAAAGTGAGGTATCATGTATTTTCCATTTGTACATGTCTGTAAATAGAGCTTAGATCACAGGACACCATCTACTGTATTCTTACTCACTATGAAATAGTGGATGTTCTTCGTGTTTCACTGTTGCAGTCATTACATTTGGGTAATCTGCTGGCAGGTTGCCCTAAGTCGGCCTGAATTCCAAAGTCTTGGGTCCTGCGTCGGTTGCTGTCTCTTCTTCCATGACGTCAGGTCGTCAGGGGTATAAAACAGGCAGCCGATGCCATTTTCTTTTGTCTTTCTTGCCGAGCAGTGCCTGAAGCAGAAGCAGTTTGCAAGTGCCAATCGGCCGACTCCTGAAATTTTCGAATTCGAGTTTCAGAACCGAAGTTTTCACTAAAGCTAAGTACCCCGTTGGGGAAACTTTTTCTTGCTCCATACCGATGTCAGTAAAAGTTAATAATTGCATTACTTGTGGGAAGCAAATACCTCATAAGGATTTCCATTTATACTGTATTCCTTGCCTAAGCCCTGATCATAGCGTGCCTAGCTGTCGGTTTTGTGCTAGATTTAACCAATGCACTATTAAGCGTCGGTATATCTTTGCTTCAAAATATTTTGGAAACAGATTTAACTATCCTGAAATGTCATCGGATAGCAATCCGACTATCGGAGTTCACAAAAAACGCAAAGAAAAGGACAGAGACAGACCGTCGAGGTTCAAAACCGATGACGAAGCTTCTTCTAAGCCAGTCGCCGGTTTGCTGGTACTCAGTGAGGTGCTTTCGCAGCCCCTGATACCCGCAACTTTTGAGTCGCAGGCCTCTACCGAGACCCATGTGGAGTCTGGCACGCTGCGAGATTCTCAAAGTATTGTACCAGCAGATGTCTCTCCCTCGGATGGATCCGGAGCCGCTGAGCAGGCACCGGCTTCTGAGGGTGTCTTCAGGCCACAGCATTTCTATATAAAACCAATGCCAGCTTCAAAATCAAAGACAAAAGCATCTTCTAAAGCTAAAAAAACGACGCATGAGCCACATGCTCAGGCCTCTATGCCCAAAAAGCAGATGATCAAAATGGCTGAAGACCTAATTACCTTGATCAGGGGTTCCCAACCCCCTCTTGATAAGAGACGTAGGCAAGACACTGATTATGACTCTTCAGATCAGGTTTCTATTTCTTCTGATTCCTCTTCTGATCAGGAATTTTCTATACCATCCTATGAGGATTCGGATGCAGAGGAATCTATCCCATCTGCATCTCCTCCTGAAGATTATTCCTTTGTAGAAACCTTGCATACTTTGAGGGAGCATTTTCACTGGGAGAATCAAGATTTCTCAGAATCAAAAAAGAGGCTTAGGGATTTCCTTCTTCTCCCTCAGCATAGGCCTTCAGCCATACCTCCTGTTTTAGACATTGTGGATGATGTGTTTTCGGAGTCAAGCTTGACTCCAGACTCCTTACCTCCAGCTCCTAGCAAGCCAGACAGATATTACAGGGTTCCTGACTCACACAAATTTTTATTTAAAAACCCTGCTGCTGACCCTGAAACTATTTCACAGGGTCAAAAAGGTGTAAAGGCCTCAACAGCAAAAAATCCTGCCCCCTCTGATAGAGATTCCACGGCACTGGATAGATGGGGAAAGAAGGTTTATACATCTGCAACCTTGGCAATTAGGGCCTTAAATTGCCAGTTTCATATGCTTAAGTATCAACAGCATGTTATGGGATTACTGAAACAGAAAATTATGTTGATTTCTGAATGTGTAGAAAATAAAGAATTTCAGGAATTATTGCATGCAGCAGCAGAACAAGTTTGAAAGCATACTTTGCAATGTGGTTTTGATTCCTTAGAGGCCTCCTGCAGGGCCGCAGTTACTGGATCTGTGATTAGAAGGCATGCCTGGCTAAAAGAGCAAAATTTGCCTGATCATGTTAAAGCTAAATTGCTGGATGCACCTTTACAGCATGATACTCTGTTTGGTATTAAGGCAGAAGAGGTTTTAAAGAAAATGGAAAACAAAGCTAAGTCTATGCAAACTGTAAAAGACTTCTTACAAGTGCAGCCACCAATATTCAGTAGACACTGGCCTACAAAAAATTGGTCCTTTCCTGTGTCCGACAGAGCTCTACAGGGCAAATCCAGGTGCCCTAAAGGTTCTAGATACCAATTTTAGGATTCTTACAGGGCAAAGCAATGGGGTGCCGCTACCTCCAAATCTGGAGGAAATAAAATGCAACCCTACAGTAAACAGTCTTAATGACTTCCCTCTGCCATCACCAAGCACTTATCTTTTGGCAGCTCCCTTGGGGGAAAATTATCACTTTATGCTCAAAATTGGCAGTTAATAACCCAGGGCAAGTGGGTATTAAACATAGTATCCCAGGGATACATATTCCACTTCCACACTCTGCCAATTCCAAACGGTTGGCCAGATCTGCCAAAAAATCAATGGGCAGAGGCACAGAAACAAGTTACATCCCTCATGGATATGGAGGCTATTCAGCCAGTGCCAGAACAGGAAAAAGGACAAGAGTTTTACTCAAGACTGTTCTTGGTACCCAGAAAAGACAAGGCCTGGCACCCAGTACTGGATTTATCAATTTTTAACACATTCCTGGACGTTCCAAAATTCAAAATGCTAACTTTGCAACAGCTTCTGCCCATGCTAGGCAAGAACGCTTGGCTAGTGACTTCAGACTTAAAAGAGGCATACCTGCATATCCCAGTAAGGGAATCGTGCAGAAGATACCTCCCGTTTCAAGGCTGGCTTTATACATTACCAATTCTCTGCACTGCCCTTTGGCTTATCTACTGCACCCAGGGTCTTTACAAAGTACCTGGCACCAGTAATTGCATTTTGCAGACAAAGAAGTATACAAATCTATCCTTACTTGGACGACTGTCTCATTGAAGCAGAGAAAAAGGACATTCTTCTTCAGCATCTGGCGTTTGTGAAAAGGCTTCTAACATGCCTAGGGTACACAGTAAAAGAAAAGAAATCCCAACTGGTACCCTCTCAAAAGATAACATTCCTGGGTGCAAGCTTGAATACAACTGCCCAGATGGCTTTCCTCACTCCAGACAAAGACAACTATTTATTTCAAAAAGATGGCAACAAAAACCCAGTTATCTGCAAGACAAATTCTGCAGGCTTTGAGGTTCATGGCATCCTACATTCTACTGATTCCATATGCAAGACTGCATATGAGGAAACTACAGTGGTACCTAAAAAGTTTATGGAGTCAACATTGTCACAGTCTGGAAACAATGATTCCTCTCATTCCCCGCCTACAACAGGAGTTTCTTTGGTGGGCAGAGGCAAGTCACCAAAACATGGGACCATCTTTCACTCTACCCCCTGCCAGCCAAACCTTAACTACAGACGCATCAGACTATGCATGGGGGGCCCACCTGGCAGGAAGATGCATTCAGGGCATATGGACCCCAAAACAAATGCATCTGCATATCAACCAAAAAGAGATGTTAGCTGTTCAAAATGCCCTAACAGCCTTCAAGGACTTACTTCATCCAGGACAACTACTGATAAAGACGGACAACACCACGGTTATGTGGTATAAAAACAAGCAGGGGGGCACACACTCATACCCCCTTTGCAGACTAGCCATGGCATTGTGGGACACAGCCTTGACTTACCAAGTACATCTTCAAGCTCAATTCCTGCCAGGAAAGCAAAATACTCTGGCAGACAACTTAAGCAGAAACATTATGGACCCTCACGAGTGGAAACTGGATCCACAAGTCTTCAGCATGATAACAAAGAAATGGGGGAACCCGGACATAGACCTATTTGCCTCTCCTCGGAATTATCAACTGGAAAAATTCTGCACAAGGACTTATCACAGACAAGCATGGAAAGAGGGTGCCCTATCCTTCAGTTGGAAAAACCTGTCAGTTTATGCTTTTCCTCCTCTGCCTCTTCTTCCCAAAGTCATACTAAAGGTCAGACAAGAAAAAACAAAAATGATACTAATTGCCCCGGACTGGCCCCACCAACACTGGTATCCAATCCTAAGGAATATGTCTCAATTCCCAGTTTGGCCTCAGATACCCCACTTACTGTCTCAGCAAAACAATCAGATCCTGCACAATCAGCTCCAAACACTGAACCTGGCAGCATGGCTGATCATGTAATTATTCAAACAACACCTCTCAGTAAATCTGTGATGGATGTCATTTTGGAAGCCAGAAGACCTAGTACTATAAAATCTTATGCTGATAAATGGAAGAGATTCTGTGCTTGGAACCAAGCACAAGGAACTGACACAGCAGAGTCAAACATTCCTCAGATTTTACAATACTGGACTGAGATGTTTGACAAAGGCCTATCTTTTTCTTCAATAAAAATCCATGCCTCTGCCATCTTGGCTCATTACAACACAGAGCCACTGATCTTTTCTCACCCTTTGCTAAAACAATATCTTAGAGGGGCCAAAAATTTAAGGCCTCCCAGAAGATCACCAATTCCTGCATGGGACCTGAATTTTGTGTTGGAAAAGCTCACCCTGCCTCCATCTGAACCAGCTGCTACTGCAGATATAAAGTTTTTATCATGGAAAACAGCTTTGCTCCTGGCAATTACTTCAGCAAGAAGGTTTCCAGAGCTACAGACCCTCATGGCTGTGGAGCCTTTTATCATATTTTACCCAGACAGGGTTTCCCTCAGGACCAATCCTTCCTTTATGCCTAAGGTGGTTTCCAGTGTGGCTCTTAACCAAACTGTTCATCTGCCAACTTTTTATCGAAATCCGCAGAACAAGGGGGAGCGGATTCTGCATTCCTTGGATGTACACAGACAACTAAGATTCTACTTGAGCAGGACTAAAGCTCTAAGAAAAACTGAGCAGCTACTGGTGGCATTTGCTGCAGGATCAGAGGGAAAGGCTATTTCAAAGCAGACTATTTCAAAGTGGATAAGCCACTGCATTCGTTTCTGCTACTTACATCATGGTAAACTGGTGCCCAGGGGCATTAGGTCTCATTCCACTAGGGCTGCAGCTACATAAGCCATTTTTCTCAGAGGGGTACCAACCAAAGACATTCTAGAAGCTGCTACTTGGAGTTCTGTTCATACTTTTACAAAGCATTATCATTTGCCTCTCTTCTCTAAGTCCAGGGCAGGCTTTGCCACTGCAGTTCTGCAGGGCCTTATAGCCGCCCCTAATGCTGTTTAGCTCCAGCCTCCCATCCATAGCTTTGGGATTCTACCCAAATGTAATGACTGCAACAATAAAACATGAAGAACATAGTACAGTTGTGTACACTTACCATAAATGTAGATGTTCGAGTGTATTCACTGTTGCAGTCCAGGTTACCCGCCCGCCATCCCCCTTTTGTTCTGGAGCTTCTCTTTCCTTCACTATATTCTACAGCCTTTGTAGTGTATTTGCTTTTAGATGAAGGTAAAGTTTATGTTGTTGCATGTATATATAGTTTATATATTCTTATATATATATTTTTGCTCCCCATTTGGGGGGTACCTGACATCTGGGGCAAGAAAAAACTAAAGAAAATGGCGTTGGCTGCCTGTTTTATACCCCTGACGACCTGACGTCATGGAAGAAGAGACAGCAACCAACGCAGGACCCAAGACTTTGGAATTCAGGCCGATTGAGGGCAACCTGCCAGCAGATTACCCAAATGTAATGACAACAACAGTGAATACACTCGGGAATCTACATTTATGGTAAGTGTACACAACTGTACTTTCCTGCCCAGGCCTTGCTTTTATTGTTACTGCGAAAGGTGGGGGAACTCTGCAGTGTGCAGCAGGTTATTACCCAACCCCCCATCGTGAGATGCAGTTTTGTCAAAGTGCCAAAAGTAGAACACATAAATTGTCCCAGCCCATGGGTAAGCTGGACCTCTTAGTTTGTGTGTAGATCTGCAGTGCATTTTCTAATTTTTGTTCCTCTGTCTGAAAAAAAAACATCCTTCTGAGAGCTTACAATTAGAACAGCAGCACTTTTGGGGTTGCAGAATAGTGAATATTAAAATACAGCATTAAAAGTCAATAAAAAACACACATCCAGATGTCCCTTTAACTTTATTATAAAAGGCTTAGTAACTCAATTTGTACATTTGTTTGGTTTTGTTCTTTCATTTAGGAAAGATGTTTTTTAAATCCTTCCCTTTTGGAACTAGAAAAGTGCATTGCATTACAGGTGGAAACTGCTAAAGTTGTTTGAGCAGCGACATCTGAAAGAATGTGGATTTTAGCCATTCCTAATGTGATGTTGTAGATGAGTGATTTAACTGGATGGGAAGTGTTCTGTAACCTATATCTTGTTGAGCCTTATTGTAGTTCTGTAATTAAATAATACGTAAAACATGCCTGTCCATCTACAGTAATTACTTAATTAATTGTAGTGAGTCAGAGTCAGTTTCAGAAACACTGGGCACAAAGTAGATGCACTTGGGGTGGGATACCATTCTTTCACAGGGTACCACTCACACACTTACTTAGTTACAGTGTAGCCAATTATTCTAAGTTACATGTATTTGGAGAAAACAGACGTGGATAAGGAGACAACATGCAAACTTCAGGCAGTAACCAGAAGTCGATATCGAACTGCAGACCATGGCACTCTGAGGTGACAGTACTAACCACCACTTTTAAATATGTTTTTTCCCCCCTCCAAGGAATCCTGCCTGATGGCTCCACTACCTACACCCAGTCATCCTATTCTTGTTGTGGGAGTGGGAGGTGGGCATCCTCAGGTTAGGTGAAAGACATAGAGCCCATTTGTTCTTGCCTAGGAAGCCCAACTGACCCATCCATTCCCCAGCAGCAAGAGCCAGGTGGTAAGGAGCAGATCAGATAGCCAGTCCATTTGAGTGGCCTACCTTAGGCTGCCTGCAAACTTGTAGTCGTTGCCTGGTTGTGGAATTTGTATGCTCCCACATTTTCTCCCATTCCCCAAGTTCAGCAGGGGAAGTCCCTGATCAGTGCAACTTGATCCAATGTGGCTGCTACACATGACAATACATCCAGCCACTGCTAGGTGTCACAAGTACCACAGGTCTAGTAGCCTCACTTCCCCTGTGGATGAACATGCTGGTGTCAAGTCCGCAAGCTTATGCTCCCTCATCTGGTTCCACAAATGCCTGTGCCACTAATTGTACACTAGTCATCTGAGCTGTAGTCAACGTTTTATCCTTATACACCACAGGGTGAGGTCTTAAAATATATTTTGGTATATTATTTGCATAAGATTCACATTGGTCAAGCCCTCCCAAAGCCATTTTACATTATGTTGCTTTTGTGGGGAAGGAAGAGAAACTTATGGAATATATCAATCCTGTTTGCTGACTTCTATGTCTAACTAATTGCATTCACTGTTGAACTTTGCGGCTTAAAACCTTTTGAATTACTGTACATTTTGACCTTTATTAAGAGCTTCATGAAACTTAGGTCTTTTGTTATGACAACTGGCAGCAGCTATGCTACATATTCAAGCATAAATTTGTCTGTGGTTATTATTTTGTTAAATTGTTGTAATCTGACAGAATTTTCTGGTAAAATGTAACCTTTGATGTTCTGTAGTCCTATCTCGCCTTCATTTTTACATATGGGTTCGGTGCTGATCCTCATCTCTGACTCAACCGATTACAAAGCTCAAAGACTCTTAGTTGGCTCGTGGCAAAGTAGGTATCCCATAGTGCACTAGTAAGAATCCCCAGATCTTGTTTGCCATGTCTACGAGTTCAGAAGTGCTTCTTGCTTGGCCGTGGTTAAGTTGCATATTTTTCATTATTATCGTAGTTTTACTGATATTTCTATATATATAATAGCTTAGTTTACTTAGTCTTAGTGATAGTTTTTCATAGGTATTAATAAGTAGAGTGTTTTTGCTAAATTTACTTAGTGAATAAATAAAATGGAACTGGAGCGAAAGTAAGATGCAAATAAGTAAGTCCCAAATACGAATCCACAGAATTTATTTCTGAACAAATTTCAAACAGATAAGCGCTTTCGCTATAGTAGCTTCATCAGATCTTATGATAAATTATGTAAAACACAGCACTATATATAGAAACCATTAAACCAATCAACCTATCAAATAGATATACATTAATTAGTTTCTCTGCTTAAGGGTGTAGTATGTGGTGAAATAGAACATCAAACGGCATTGCGAAATGCTCATAAAACAATAGCATATAAAAGACATATCTATATGTACACATGTGTATAAAAAACATACATATAAAAACATACAAAACATACGTATAAAATATAATAAATATATATATATATGAAGGGATATAAAATATATGTATATGAAATATATATATATATATATATATATATATATATATATATATATATATATATCTATAATTCATCTAACGTGCCTACGCTGCCTCAACCTGGGTTTAATTGAGGCCCTTTCATTAAGACCTGATCCTCTATCAGCTCTTAATAAAACTATCCAATCACTTTCTTTACCCTCAGTGTAGGTCCTAATATCGTCCCCCCTCCTGTTTGGGGTTATAACCTCCAAAACTCTAAACAAAAATTCATGTCCAACATCATATGAAGCTACATGCTTGGCTAGAGCATTATGTAGTGTGCCCTTCTTGATATGATAGACATGTTCTCTCATCCTATCTCTAAGTGGGCGATTAGTCTTACTCACATAGAAGGATGAGCAGAGTTGGCAAACAGCTAAATATACTACATGAGAGGTCATGCAGTTGGCATCCACATTCATATTAAAAACCTCATGTAGATCAGGGTGGAAAAATTGTACAGTGCTATCTATGAAAGAGCAAAAATTACAATGACCACAGGGCTTAGTATAACCAGTCTTCACAGGATACTTATCAAATTTTGGATAACACAGTATCCTTTTTAAGTTATTTTTGTTCCTGAACAAAAAACAGGGTACATCCCCTACTATCTCCTTCAAGTCATCATCAACCTGCAGAACGCACCAGTGCTTGCTAACAATCTCCTTAATTTTAAAATTATCAGACGAGAAAAAAATCGAAAACTTCACATAGGGCTCAGTGCTTTTATTCTTAATAGTACTATTAGAGCTAACTGGTTCAAAATATGGTATGGCTATAGTGGAACGTAATTTTTGTGCTTCTTCCAAGTGGGAGTTAACCTCATCCACACTATATCCCCTATGTACTAGCCTACTTCTCAAACTATCTAGCTCATTACTGAAACCTTGATACATGGGATTCAGCCTAGAGGCCCTAATCGACTGTCCTTTCATAATGTTCCTAAATACAAAAGGTGGGTGCATACTTGACCTCATAAGTAATGTATTAGAGTAGCAGGCCTTACGATGAACAGGCCCGTTTTTTCTACTCTATGTGGTATCCTTCTGTGTGCTAGTTTTTGACATAGTTCCTATTACTGTAGGTCCGAGTTTGGCTTAGGACCTTGTTTTTGACTAGTTTTCAGTAGTTTAGTATATTGTGTGCAGTGTCAGTTACTATTTTCTATAGTTGCCTGTGGTTTGAGATTTTTGGTATTTCTGACTTAGCTTTTTCCTGCAGCTAGGTCAGTTTAAGTTAGAGGATCTAGTCCTCTGTTTAACTTTTGAATCTTTACTCAACAGGGCTAGGCCCATTTAAGTTAGAGGACCTAGTCCTCTGTTGTTTTGTCTTCTGTGTGCGTGCTGGCCCGTTTAAGTTAGAGGACCTAGTCCTTGTTGTAGGCTGTGTGTAACTCTTAAAGGGCGAGGCTCATTTAAGTTAGAGGACCTTGTCCTCTTTTCTTTCCCTTTCATAAAACTCTTAGTCATGTCGAAGGAATCCAAAGACCATAAACCTTCGGGTTTTAAAAAGTGCATTAAGTGCTCCCTAAAAATGTCAATTACTGATGGGCACAGTAGTTGTGTTTTCTGCCTCGGAGCCATTCACTTAAGGAAACTTGTTCTTTCTGTCACTCCTTCAGCACCAGAGTTCTCCAGGAAAGAAAGAACAAATTAATTCTGAAACGTCTCCTTAAGCCTTCTTTTGAGGAGGACTTAGCCAGCTCTTCATCATCTTCCAAGTCTCATTCATCAAAAAAAAAGAGAAGGTCAAGTCGACCAAGATACATTCTCTGACACTGACTAATTTGTCTGAACCTCCTCAGAAAACTATAAAATTGGATAAACCTTCTACCTCTTTGGCTCCACTGTCCTTGGAGCTGGTTGAGGTTGTCGATGTTGGCACTGCAGTATCTATGATGCCCCAAGTCTTTTGGAGCTGACTACTGCGAAACTGCATCGGAGCTGGTCCAGAGAGCTTTTGTTGGTCTCACTAACTTTACGATCCATCTCGGAGCCGATCGCTTTGGACCCGAGGGCTTCCTCCGTTTCCTCAGAACCGGGACTGTCTTCGGAGCCAGAAAAATCTGCATTTGAGATGATGAGCTTGCTGTCCCAGTCATCAGCTCCACACAAGGGTACCAATATTCGTCCCCCTCAAGCACCGACCTCTGTCTCAGCACCCCCTCTCTCTCTTGACAGCAGAGACCTGCAGCTTCAGGAGCCCCCATTGGGTGGCCCCCAGTCTTCCAAGACCTTCTCAGAATACCTTTCTGACTAGCCTCCTCGGAAGAGGACATGCAAGAGGAAGCATGTAGACTCCCCAGATGAGTCCGTCACCTCAGACTCTGACCTTGAGAAGTCAGAAGGGTCCCCCAAGTCGTCCTCTAATGATGTCTCCTTTGTAGACATCTTAGAGATCCTGAAGCAGAGAGGCGGCTGGCCCACTGTCATCCCTTCTGATGAGGAGTCAGTGTACCTGAAGGCTTTCAGGTCTCAACCTTCAGCCTCTTGGGTGTCTTCACCTTTTGATGAACTCCTGGACTTAGTTAGTCGAAAGGTGTGGGAAACTCTTTATGCCACGGAGCCAGTACCCAGAAGACCCAACAAATTTCTCTCGGCCCCTAAAGAGAAAGAGTTCTTGACCAAGGGTGTGCCTGTAGATGCCATGGTAGTGGCGGAAGCCACTAAGGAGGAACTAGCGGAGACTTCTACATCTGTCCATCCACTGAATAAGGAGTCTCAAACAATGGATTGATACGGGAAGCGTATCTTCTCTTCAGCGGCTTTTACTCTCAGATTGCTGAACTATCTCACACATTTTACTAGGCTTCAGAGAGATCTCCTCAAGGAGCTAGGAGATACTCTTCAAGGTACATCAACTGAAGGAGTCTCTGAGAAGATTACTGCTCAGTTGTCTACCTTAAACTCCATTGTGAACCCCTCCATGAAGCTAATCTCCTATGCAGCCATCAGAGCAAGTAGGGCAGCCGGTTCAGGAGGTTCCCTTAGGAGACACTCCTGGATGCGCTTGTGTAATTTTGTGGAGCCCTTCAAATCTACCTTTACCAACACCCCATTTGAAGGTTCTTCTCTATTTGGACCTAAGGTAAAAGATACATTCACCAGGTGTGAACAAGAAGGGAAAACTCTCTCTGCTGTGGGAGTACATTTTACCGTCCCTTCTAGACCATATCCCAAGGGTCGAAGAGGTGGTAAAATGTGGTTCAAGAAGTCCCAGAGATTTTTCCCGGACACACAAGGTGATTCCTCCTTCAGAGGCAGAGGAGCTAATGGTAGACGTCGCCCTAGAGGTGGGGGGGGGGGTCGGCAAAACCAGGGTGGCCACGATTCTTTTCGAGGCCGTCCCTATCAGCGCTCTTGATGTGGGGCCCAGCTGCGCTTCTCTGCAGCCAGTTGGGGGTCGCTTATCTTTGTATCCAGAAGCCTGGCTCAATATCACCCAAGGCAAGTGGGTACAAAGAATAATCACCAGAGGACACTCCATACCCTTCTTTCTTCCACCCCACACCCCTAAGAAGATCCCAGATGTTCCACCCAATCACAGGAATCAAGCAACTATAGAAGTTCAAAAGTTGCTTTCAAAGAGAGTCATCCAAACCGTCCCCGCAGACCAGATGGGATTTGGAACTTACTCCAGATTCTTTTTAGTGCCAAAATGAACAGGGGACTGGAGGCCCATTTTGGACCTCAGCAAACTAAACAAATCCATAAAGAAGGCCAAATTCCGAATGGTAACACTGCAGTCCATACCCCCTCTGTTAGGGAAAGACAATTGGATGTGCTCCATAGACCTCCAAGATGCGTACTACCATATAAAAATGGACAGTGCATCGAGGAGTCATCTACGCTTCCGGCTGGGAGCCAGTCATTACCAATTTCGTGCTCTGCCCTTTGATCTAACCACAGCCCCCAGGGTGTTCACCAAATGTATGGTGGTAGTGACAGCTCACCTGAGACATCGTGGATTCCAAGTGTTTCCGTACCTGGACGACTGGCTCCTGATTGCCACCACCAGGCACCTACTCCTACAAGCCAGGGATTCAACCATCCAACTTTGTTCCCAGCTGGGGATTACGATAAACTGGGAAAAGTCTGCCTTGTCACCCTCTCAATTTGTGACTTTTATAGGCGCAAAAATAGACACAGTCGCCATGATGGCTCGTCTCCCTGTAGACAGAATCCAAAACCCTCAGACAACAGATTTACAGCTTACTTCCTCTACAAAAAGTCAAGACAAAGACACTGCTGAAAGGGGGCCATGGCCTCTACCATAAATCTAGTTTCACTAGCCAGATTGCATATGCAAATTCTTCAATGGCTTCTTTTTTTCCAGTGGTCTCTTCAACAACTGTCTCTGTCACATCATATTCTCATAACAGAGTCTTGCAAAAAGGACCTTCGTTGGTGGATTCAGCCCATTCAGCTGACGAAAGGAACACCCTTCCTTCCTTGCCATCCCATTGCTACTGTGACCACTGATGCCTCCCAGATAGGGTGGGGGAAGCATTATCTAGGCAGGACTGTCCAAGGCACATGGCAAGATCTCAAGGCTCACCTGCATATCAGTGTCCTAGAGATGAGAGCAGTGCTTCTAGCATTGCAAACACTTCACGACTTTCTTCCCTTAAGGACGATAGCAATCCAGTCAGACAATATGTCAGTGGTATGGTATCTAAACAAGCAAGGTGGAACCAGATTTTGCCCCCTTTGTCAAGAGGCTCTTCATGTTTGGCAGTGAGCGATATCTTCCAAGTGCTTTCTAGTAACAACGCATATCCCGGGAATAACCAATGTGATAGCCGACAAGCTCAGCAGGGCAATTTTGATGCCTCATGAGTGGTCTTCGAATCAAAAAGTAGCGGAACAGATTTTCCGCAAATGGGGACAGCCTTACTTTGATATTTTTGCCAGCCCGATAAATGCCAAATGCAGCAGCTACTTCTCCCTTATCCCCCCTTCCGGGGGAGTCACTGAGAGACACACTTGTTCATGATTGGCCTCTGGGACTCTTTTATGCATTTCCCCCCTTTCTGCTCATATCGAAAGTGATCCAGAAAGCAAAGTTCTTGGGAAGCAAAATGATTCTAATCACTCCTTACTGGCCTCGTCAGATTTGGTTCCCCTTCCTCGGGCCTCATCTCCTAGAAGATCCATGGACTCTGGACCCAGTTCCAGACCTCTTGACACACATGTCAGGCTCCCTTCACCCCTGCCTCCAGACCCTCAACTTGACAGCATGGCTGCTCCACTTCCATCCATAGTCAGGCTTCATAATTTCTCACCTGCTGTGACTCATATCCTTACGTCTTCCCACAAACCTTCAATTAGGAAGTTATACACTAGCAAATGGAGAAGATTTTCTATCTGGGCAAAAGAGAAAAAAGTAGATCCTTACACAGCATCCATCCCTTTGGTGTTAGAATTTCTAACTGAAGCTTTCCATCAGGGATCAGCTGCCGCCACAATTAGAGTTCAACTGGCAGTGATATCAAACTTTCATTTGGGACAACATGAGCCTAATCTGATGGCCCACAGATTATGTAAAACCTTCCTTAAAGCTGCCTTGCTGAGACCTCCCTTTCAGGATCCTGTACCTCCGTGGGATCTAAATTTCGTTCTGTCCAAACTAACTTCCCCACCTTTTCAACCTGCACATTCGTGTCAATTGAAGTTTCTGTCTTGGAAGACGTTTCTAGTAGCCATCACATCTGCTAGATGGGTATCAGAGTTGCAAGCACTGTCAATCAAACCTCCTTATTTGATTTTTCATAAATACAGAGTTTCCCTTCATACAAATCCTTCCTTAATCCCTAAAGTTTGCTCTCAGACTAATCTGAACTAAACTATGGAACTGCCTGTATTTTTTCCTAATCATTCAAACAGTGCAGAATATACATTTCATCAACTTGATGTTCACAGACAGTTACAGTTCTACCTTCATAGAACTAAGGAATTTAGAAAAGCAGACCAATTG
Source organism: Protopterus annectens (assembly GCF_019279795.1). Lineage (NCBI taxonomy): Eukaryota > Metazoa > Chordata > Ceratodontiformes > Protopteridae > Protopterus > Protopterus annectens. The sequence continues at coordinate 1,007,761,072 of NC_056734.1, read as the reverse complement.
TTCATGTCCTTTTTCTGAGTCTAGAATAGGTCTGCCAGTCTCTAGAGTGACTCTATCTAATTGGATTTCCAACTGTATTTCCGTTATCTACTCCTCCAATGGAAAGAACCTTCCGTTTAAAACAGGGCTTATTCCACAAGATCCCTCTCCACATCTGCTGCCTTTCAAGCAAAAGTTCCATTTGACAGCATTTGTGCAGCAGCAACTTGGGCTACCTCTCATACCTTTGTTACTCATTACAAATTGGATTTGACTTCCAGGGGTAGAGCCTCCTTTGGTTCCACAATACTCAGGAGTATCTTCCCATGAACCACCTGAAAAAAAGGTGCTAGGGACGCTGTCCCATATGTAAGAATGAAGACGAAATAGGACTACAGAACATAAAGAAGTTATGTACTCACCATAACGTTCCATGTTTGTAGTCCATCACTCCCTTCATTCTTACGAACCCACCCAAATACCCCTGCCCTGAAGGATCTGTAGATAGGATAGTGTTACCTTTGGTAGGGTGGAGACCTTTCATTGTTGTTGTTCTTTCTGGATAACCTTTTCTTTCTCTCTGATAGTTAGCAGCAAACAAGATCTGGGGATTCTTACTAATGCATTATGGGATACCTACTTTGCCACAAGCCAACTAAGAGTCTTTGAGCCTTGTAATCGGCCGAGTCGGAGCTGAGGATCGGCTCCGAACCCATATGTAAGAGTGAAGGGCGAGATGGACTACAAACATGGAATGTTATGGTGAATACATAACTTCTTTTTTGTTTCTTTTGCAGGTGATATTTTAAATCTTCAAACTTATCGCCCTTGGGAGTTCAATACCAGCTTTCCTTGTAGAACAGCAGTTTTTCCATTGCTTACGTCTGGCGCTATGTTTTGGATGTTACAGTCCTTGCAGCACTCATGCTTGGGTATAGATGCCATCAGTGGTTATACACTGCTAATATTTCCACGACTTTGTATGACGCTCCTCTCTTTTATGCTTGACTATGCAGTATACCATTCAGCCCCATTCTGGAGAGCACATCAGTGGACATCTATGCTACTTCTTTCAGGATCCTATGTTACACTAGTGTTTTACACAAGGACATTGGCCAATGCAGTAGAAGGAATCTTGTTTGCCATGCTGTTGTTTTTAGTGGCAACAGACCTGAGAAATCACCGAGCAGCAACAAAACTCCCTAACAGCCACTTGAAGCATGCCAGTATGATTGGAATTGTAACAGTTGCTGGTTTCTTCAATAGGCCCACATTCTTGGGCTTTGCTGCTGCACCCGTTCTGTACTGGTTATCACAGGTCAGCACCGTCAACATGTCTCCCTTCAGCATTGCAAGATTTTTACAGAACTCTATGAAAATGGTACCAGCTGCTGTTTTTACTGCCATTGTATTTATTGTTGCAGACACATTGTATTTTAGTTCTGGAATACCACTGCATGGTGTTACCTGGACAGATATTACAAGCTTGTGGAAAGTTATCACCTATGTTCAGCATAATGTAGTTTTGACCCCCTGTAACTTTCTGATTTATAACTTGGATACACAGAATCTTGCAAAACATGGAATCCACTCTAGAGCTACTCATTTTATAATTAACAGCACTATGCTATTTGGAGTCCTGCATGTGTCTGCAGTAATATCTGGTTTGAAGATAATAAAGAATAGCATAAAAAAGAAAATAATGCAACAACAGCAGGTCACAAAGAAATCACAACGCAGTATGCCCATTGTCTCAGAATGTCATTCCCTTTTGTTATTGTTTTATTTTACTCCTTTAACACTTTTATCTCTGTTTTGCCACCAGGAGCCAAGGTTTCTTATTCCACTTATTGTACCACTTGCTCTGTTCATTGCATCACAGGGTGAAGTGAAATGGAAAACTGTTGTCATTTACAACATACTTGGTGCCCTTATGTTTGGCTGGCTGCACCAAGGTGGCATCATTCCAGGCTTGTCTCATTTAGAGCAGGTTATTCATTCCAGGGGTCAGGGTAGCCAGCTGCAGAAAACATTTATCTTTTATCATACCTACATGCCTCCCAGATTCTTGCTTAATACAGATAAAAAACATGATTCTGTTAAAATCATTGATCTTTTTGGAGCTGAGGAACAAGTACTTTGCCGTGTGCTAGAAGAGTTAATTCACAGTACTTTTCACTTAGGAGGATCTGAGAAAACCACAAACAGCTGCTTTTATGTTATTGCTCCAGGAACAGTTACAAACTCAGTTCAGAGCTGTAAGATCTTGTTTACAAATGTTTGGTCATTTTTTCCTCATGTAACTATGGAAGATTTGCCAGAACTGCACTCCTTGCCTGGTAATTGGCTAAGCCAGTTAAGCCTGTACATCTTTGAGGTGAAGTAGCATTGCTGTTGAGCAGTATAGAAAAGAATATACATATTATTTGCAGTTCATCAGTTAAGCAGTAATTCTGAAATGACCTGGCATTTCCTAGGAATTCACTACTTACTTATGATGCTGATTTCCCAAACTAAGACATCACTCCCAGCAAGGGGCTTAATTCTGTGAAAAAGCTGAAGCAAGATGAGCAGTCCTGGAGTCCACCAGTTCCCTCTGTTCAGGCAGGAAGATTTCCCTAATTTATGTATTACAGCACGCTTGCTACATGGATCTATATACTGCTCTCCCTCCTGAATTTCATGTAAGGGCCTGAGCACTCACCCTGTCTGCTTTCCCAAGCTTTTAGAGGAGAATGTCAGGTTTCCCCTAAATTAAGTCTTGCAGTATTACTCACTGCATGGATTGAACTATGCTCCATCCTGATCTTTATTTTAAGAAACTGAACTGTCCCCATATGGCATCCCAAGCTTTAAGTATGTGTAGGGTCCCTAAACTGACTACATAGTCAGCTACAAGAATAACATCTGATTGGTGATGAGGTGTTTCCATGTTCTCCCCTCTTAGTTTACAAGCATCCTAGGCAAGTTGGTATCTCTTTCTATATCATGTTTCTGAATCCAATTTATTATCTATTTTTACAGTGTCAAATTAATTTTGTATGAAGTACATTTAAACCCCATTGCATACGAACTGATTGTGCATTTACTTTTGTATTGCATTGCTTATTTGCATTTCCTTAGTGGCAGCCAATGTTACGGACTTTAATTCAATGTGAATTAATGCACATAGGTTTATTGTAATTCTAAATTCTTGTCTCTGTTGTATTCAATTGGTATGCTTGAAAGTATGTGCAAATGACTCTCTGCACATCCTTTCCTACTGCCAGATGGAATTCTGTAGGATGACCATAAATATGGTTCCTCATATAGCAGAAGAGTTCTGTAATTTCTTGGTAGCATTTATTCCCTTTAGCATTCTAGGTTAAAGTAAAATGCATTTTTTTTAATTCTGTAGTCATGACTTGACTAGGTTAAGTCAACCCAAGAATACCTGACATACAAATAATAATAAACCTGACTTATAAATAATAATAATTTTCACTTTAATTTGCAGCATACAGATGGTTAACTGGTAATTATAATTACATGCTAAGCTAGTTCATTTTAGACCCCATAGTGTGTTTGTTGAAAGATATCTAAAACATGTAAAGCAGATGCAATTCTGTCATTGCTTATGACTGACGCTATATAAAACAGTTACCCCATACTTTTAATGTATGTCATTTTCTTATAATTAGAGTGGCATTTTTCTTTTATTCTTGAAATTGGTATTTCTTTAATGCACTCAGTAGTAAAGCAGTTGGCTTAATTCTAGCACCAAGTCTCCATTTTGAGCCGAAGCACTACCCTGATATTGTATGTGGGACTAGCTTTAATTTAATTTCCACACTCCTGCTTATTTCAACTCAGAAAAATAAATATTCCTATCAGAAAAAGAACAATGCATTTCCTCATTTTTTCTACAGCAAGGCCTGCCCATGTAGTAGGACATCTCAATAGCCACTTAATGGCAAAGGTATTCAAGTGCTGATGTGTTTACTTCCAAAAGGAAGGGACTCTGGCTGACAAAGTTTGTAGATGATTGCAAGTTGGGAGCTATTATTAACTCCCCAAGTGACATCCTACAGAAAGGCCTCAACAAGACCAGCGACTGGTGTCAGAACCACAGCCTTAAGCTCAATGCCAAAAATGTGTCTTCATCCCCTTTGGGAAAAACCCAGTTCCCTTGAATTACCACATTGATGGTAGTCCACTGAACACAGAAGGCGTTATAAGAGATCTGGGAACACAGGTTGACAACAACCTCTCTTTTGACCACCACGTTGCCACTGTGGTCAGAAAGTCCTTCTATGTGGCACATCTCATTACTAAAGGTTTTGCATCCAGGAAGAAAGATGATATTGTCTCCCTCTACTCTTTCCTCATTAGGCCAATCATTGAGTACAACCCCCCATTTGGCATGTATCTCACTAGACACCTGCAACAACTGGAGAGTCCACAAAAGTACCTCACAAAGAGGATCCTAGGCCTTAAACATTTGTCCTATATGGACAGACTCAAACAACTCCAACTATTCTCTGTCTCATAACGCCTACTTAGAGGCAATCTCTGCTCGACTTACAAAGCCATGTCTGACCCAGCTCTGTTAGAAATGCTACATCTAAGGAAATCACAATCCCTCCGCATCACATGCTCCGGAGACCTCAACCTCACTACCACAATCAGCAGAACATGCTGGAGGGAAAGGTTCATAACCCAGAGACTGCCCATGCTATGGAATAAACTTCTCATACATGTCAAGCAGAGCACCTCACTGGCCCTCTTCAAGAGAAATCTTGATGAGTGGATGGGAAATAGAAAATTCACCCCAGGGATCACTCCAGTGTCTCCATTCGACAGAGGCACTGGGAACTAATGTTGGGTGGCACGATGCCAGAGTAATCCTATGGGCTAGGCTTGTAAAGGCTCCAGGGCCATTAGCCTACTACACACTTATGAGCCAAAAAGTTTGTACTTAAGTTTACTGGTGGAAGGACTAATTTGTGTTTTACTAGCAATTTAGACCACCTTAACTCTGCCTAAAAAGTTTTTCTGTTTAACAGGAAGAAGTTAAATCTTACTGGCATTACTCAATGGATAAACCTATAGATTGTGCTCTATCCTAAATTTCATTTAATAGCTGAACTGCCACTTATATGCACCTCCCAAGCTTTAAATAAGTATAGGGCAGTGAAGCTGACTGCATTCACTCAGCGACAAGGAATAAAATAAAAGGAAAAAGAACTCTTAGATCAGAAGACAACTTCTCTCCATAAATAAGCTAAATAAATCCCCTGGGCAAAGCCTATACTCATACTCAGTAGCAAAAAAAAAAAGGAACTCCTTACCTGTACTCACCAGAACTGTTTCTAACCTACCCATCTTTAAATGATCCCTAAAAGAATACAATACAAAATCTTGGAGCTGCTTCTGGCTGAACTTATTCACTATATTTCACTCCCCCCCCCCCCCCTTCAACCTAGATCAGACTTCACTTCCCTCTCCAGCCTCCTACTGCACTCCTTTTTGTTTTCCACACTACCTTACCTTATTTAATTAATCTCTGCAGACGGTTCCTCCCTACTCACCTAAGCCACCTGAAGACACCTTACCTTGCACTGTTCTCATTATTTTTTTTTTTATTTTTATTTATTTAACATTTGTTGACTGGGAATATCTGACTAGGTTCCACAGAGCCTGTTTTCAGCAGAGGCCCGGAGAGAAATGCTCCAGATGCATGTCTTTGGAATGTGGGAGGAAACCGGAGTACCCGGAGGAAACCCACGCGAACACAGGGAGAACATGCAAACTCCACACAGAAGGCACCCCAGCCGAGAATCGAACCGGAGAACCTCTTGCTGTGAGGCGACAACATTAACCGCTGCACCACTGTGCCACCCTTCTCTCCATCCATCTTCCTTCCATAACCATAATATGAACACCATCTGTCATACTAAGACATCACTCAGTTTCACCTCACTGTCTCTAATCATGTAATCTCTAATATCTTTTTAATATTTTATTAGAATTGTCTCAAGTTTCATTTGCCACACACTAATCTGTGTAACAAATAAAATAACTATTAAGTTATTTCTGACATATTCTCTTCAACTCATGTTATTTTTATTGCACTCTACTATGAAACATATGCTCTGTTTTTCTCATTACAACATTCCTTCACTTTTATGTATGTAATGTAACATGATACCTTGTGATTGAAAATATCTGTACTTGATTTCTGAAATATTGTGATTTTGGAGCTTTTGTCCCCAGGCCTCCGCTGAAAATAAGCACTTTCTGGAGACTTTCCTGGTAAACAAATGTCAAATAAAAAAATAAATAAATCTGATTGTATTACATACTGTGCACTGATGGCAAGAAGCTGTTTTTTAGCCTCCTAACTAGGTTATGCAAGGTTCCTGTTCCTAAGCCCTAAACACAAACTAGTTTCTAAAATAATTTGCTGTCAGTCTGGATGGTCTCCTACATGACATCTAAACAGAGATGTTCTTGCTCTTTTGCCATGTACCTGCATATTTTTCTATACTTTGTCTTTAAAATTGTGATGTGCACACAGTGTCTTGATTAGATTTACTCTCTGTTCTTGCCTTTTCTCACTACTCTTTCATTTTCAGGTCACCCCTGTTCCTCTTTATCTGCATTTCTATTTCTTTAACTGTATACAGTTCCTCCCCCTTAGCTCTCATACTGACCTGCATCACAGCTCTCCTTACTTGGGTCAGAATACTCTGTTACTGATTGTTTTGGGCTTTAATTGGGGATTAACACTGTTTTGCTCAGCTGCTCTGTGTGAGGCTTGCTTCTTTTGTTCCTTATCCTATTCCCACCCATCCCCTTATGAATACATATATACTTGATAAATCCCACCCACATATTAATTCCCCCATTTTCCCAGTCTATCAGAGATATATATCTATTTTTCCATTGTCATATATCTATCAGTGACAGACACTGATCTCATTATATACTAACTCATATCATTTCACAGCCAATATCCTACTGAACTTGTACTGTAAACTTCTTTCTTGTAGCATTAACAGAGATACCTGCCAGATCCAGTCCACTAAGCTTTATAACACAATCCTCCTCCTCCTCTGGCTTTATTACTACCCTTTAGCAACTCACTTTACATGTGTCTAAAACTCCACTATCAGGTTATAAATTCAGATAGGCAGGTAGGCTATTAGTATGTTTCTTCATCTCCTCGGTTTACATAGGCCATAATGTTCCTGTTCAGACTTCATAGCACAAGACAAGACGAGCGTACACTGCAAAGTCCAACAAGGTTTAATAGCTGAGTAAAACAAGCTTACAGCAATAAGTAGTCCGGTGCACACTTCGGTAACTGCCAAGCAATAAAAAGTTAAAAACGATCTGGCTGCACAGAATCTAAGTCACAAAGTGTAAAGCGCTTTTCGTTAGGACACACTTTCTCCTAACTTCTTCAGACAATTGTCTTGTGCCTATTAGCTGTTTTTGGACGTTTTTAGTAAACAGACTTCATAGTATACAGGCCACTTTCATTCACTTACACTTACAGCCCAAGTGACAGTCTGTTACCTTTTGTCTCAGTCTAGGTGGCAGATAGACTAATTTTGTCATACTCCAACCCAATATAAGATAGGCAATCCTAATTATTTATTTGCAGGACTCAAACGTAATTATCCTTATGTATAGCAGACAGGCCTTTCCGCCCAAAACCAACTTTGCTAAACTTAAGTTAAATGCAGCTTGGTACATTCCGTCTCAGTCTATCCTTGGTCAGGTTGGGTTATCACTACTCAGTTTCCACATCAGATCGACCACTCGCACTTTCTTACAGCTTCACAGCCTAGTTGGTAAGTAGACTGCTGCTTTCCCTCTTAGCCGAAGTGGTGGGCTAAACTATTCTTTCTTTAGTTCATATTCCTGCCCATTTATCTTTCCCTGTATCTTATAGGCTGCTTTCACTCAGCCTCATACAATCTAGGTGTCAAATAGGTTGTATCCCTCCTTCTCTAGCAGTCTTATTCCTTCCGAGACTGTAGGGCATTCTGTCCCAGTCTCTCTCACAAATAGCACATGTTTATTTATGTATTTATTTCATTACTTACACTTTGTTAACTGGGTATGTAAACTGGTCCAGATACTCTTTTTAACTATGACTCAGGCTGCAATGGCAAAATGATTACAAGTATAAAATGCACTTAGGAAAATAGCGGAAAGAAAAAAATATTGCCACACTTGACAAAGATTTTATGTATGATATATGGCTAAGCTACAATACTGAAAAAATACAAAATAAAACAATATTTACAAGATTGTTAGTGTTTAAATATACAATGTAAACTTCATTATTAATACAGAATTGTATGTAAGCATGTTAAACAGCTCACAGCAGTGTAAGATGTTACAACATAATGGACTAGGAATCTGCAAGTGAATGTTGAATGGCTGAACTAAGAAAGAGGGTGGGTAATTATATCTGCATCTCTCTTTTTGTCTTAAAGTAGTATAAAAACAGACTAAATCTGTTAATTTTGGAGTGGTCCCACCAGCACAGTGAAACCTAAGAGTTAGTGTACTACTGTGTTAGCCCATGTCTTTGTAGCATCTGCATATACGTTCTTTGAATAGATGGTCTCTGCATGTGTTCTTGAAAGTCAGTAGTTGGGCTATATTAATGTTCTCTGGGAGTTTCTTTCAAACAGCTGGACTATTTTTGAGAAAACTCTTTCACACATACCAAGTGTGACTGGGGACCTGTCTAACTGAATACTATTATTTTTTTCCAAGACTATAGGACAAATTCAAAACTACAGCCTGTTGAGGAGTGGTGGGCAGTAGCCATCATTTCATTTTTTGTATCATATATATATATATATATATATATATATATATATTTTGTATTGATGAACAGCTTGTTTTTTACAAAACCAGTTCAATGTAGTTTCAAAATCCTTCAGACGTTCACTGTTCAGAATGGATGGTGGACATCGTCAGGACAGTGCCATACGCATACATTATACAGCTAATCTGAGGCAGATCCCAGTGCCATCCACATACATTATACAGCTAATCTGAGGCAAATCCCAGGGTAGATCATTAATAATACAGTGAGAATAACATAGGCTCCAGGACTGAACCTTACTGGACACCTCAGGTTATGCTCCTAGTTTGAGTGCTGCTGTAAGATCCAGTCACTTGGGCAGTTCTGTTTTCAAGGTAGTTCTCAAATCATTTTGCCAGTACCAGGAAGACACTTGTTTCAAAAGCCCTCTTAAGAACAAAAAATATGGCTCCTGTAACTTTACTTTACTCAGTGTTTGTAAAGATGTGGTCTGTCAGAGAGTGTATACAGGTATTAGAATGCTAAAGTTAAGCTGGAAACCATATTGCTTATCTGCGAGCATCAATATTTTAGTAAGTACCCAAGAACTTGGTCATACATTATTTCTTTTCAAGTATTTTAGCTGTCAGGCAAAGGTTGGCAATAGGATGAAAATCATTTGCAAAACTGGGGAATGGCATTTAGCCAGAAATAATCATGGTGTGTTTAAAGGTATATGGGTGGATTTGAGTTGTAAGTGACAGATGGGAAATGTGTACCAAAAGCTTCCTGAGAGTATGGCTAACTAAATTTAGATTTTTTTTTTTTAAATATAATGTGCAAAGTTTAGGGTTGTAGCCTATGTCCAAGTTTTCAATTAGTTTTTAAAACTCTTTTTTTTGATAATGGCCTTGAAATAGAATTGGGGGATGTCAATAATCATGTGAAGTGGCAATGATTTCTGGAAAAAGATGGCTTAGAAAAAAGTCAGATTGGTAGGTGGTGGGGAACTACTGATAGTCTGCCTTAGTTAGAAAATCATATCCTTGCTAAGAGTACAACAGTTACCTGTTTTTGAAAATGCCTGGAAGTGCTGTGTTGTGGCTGAGAGGCTACTAAATTCCTCTCTTAGCCTCTTACTTCTAGAACTGCACAGCCTAGATGGCAGATAGGTTACTACATTCCCTCTCAGTGTAGGACGAAGATTGGCTGACAATGTTTTTGCACACCCTAGATCTTACTCTTTAAGTCCCTATATTAGATGGGTCATGCTCACTCACTCACAGCCACTTACAACCTAGGTTGAACATAGGCTGTTTCCTCCTCCTTCAAGTTTTTAACAGATAAGCTAGTTCACTCTTTCTCTGCTTCTTTGCATAATAGCCCCTCTGTAACATTTCATCTTAATAGCCCATGCTCTGATTCTTTGACATAGAAGCCCTTCTGTATAATTTTTTAACACCTTTATTGAATTATCACTTGTGACATAGGGACATTTACATTTATATAAAAGTAATCAAACTGTACTAACAAGCCCTTCTGGTATCGTTGATATGAACTAGGTTGCCGTTAAGGCTGTTCCGTCCAGCTCCGTCTCATCCTAAGTTGGACACGGTCAAAATAACAATGAAATGCAAACTCAACAAGAAATTTCAATAAGAACTACTTTCATCCATATCACACTAGGCTTTTTCAGAAACAATCCCTGAAAAAAAAGCCTCAATTTATATAAAATGTAAATCACATGCAATCGATTAATTAATAAAACTCTTAAAGCCATATGTAGCCAAATAAGTTTGTAAGAAACATTGCTTTAATTTAACCTACTACTTTAGAAACACTTTATAGGGATAGTATCATTCAGACCTGTAGCTTAATACCAAGCTTGACTATATAGGCTGGTCCCTTCTATATTCACATATCCAACCACACTCTTGCACTTTCTTACTTTATTGTGACCTTGTCCACAATTCACGATACCTTCTTTCCATTTACATGTAGGAGGTTCAAAGCTCAGTTATGCTGTTGACTGACTGATGATATCAGGAATTAAAGCAGTGGGACAATGCACATAAAGCCTAGAAACAGGACCCATCTAATAATCAGATACTTCAAACCTTCCTGAACTATGTAAAATCAACTAGTATAGTTACCAAAGTGCAAAATCTATCTAAAGCAAAACAAAAAAAAAAAAACAAACAAGGTGCATTTGCCATTAAACTAAAACTTTTCTGGAGAGAACTAAAGAAACTAACAGGACATATGAATCACTAAACCATTAACAGAGATGTGGTGGTTAATGCTAATATTGTTTGTCTTTCGGCTTTTTCCCGGTAAGGGGTTGCCACAGCGGAACTCTGGTCCACTGATGATTGCCAGTAGATTTTTCTGAAACGCCGAGGTGCCAGCTTGACGCCCAACCTTCAACGAAGGCATGCCCATTTACACACGCATGTAAACTTACATACTTTTACCACTCTCGACTGTGTATGACCTCACAGGCAATTTTCCCACACCTTCATCTGCCTCACAAACTCAAGGTTCAAATGCTGCCTCACAGCTGTACCCCTTGGTGTCATATTCCACCATATCTGCTAAACTAAATCAAATCTTCTATTGAAGTTAACTTCCACAGGAATCAAGTTCAGCAAGCTACATCCTACATTTCTTATAACTGAGTCTGAAGAAATTGCAAAGCTTCTTACTCACATATGCAGTTTGTTCCTCTCCTCAGGCATAGTCCTTCCTACCTTCAAACATTCCATTGTCATACCTCCTCATGAACTTTCCTCACTCATTTACCTCAGAGACTACAGAGTAAGCTCAGACTTTTCCCCAGTCACAAAAATATTCAGAAGCTGTTTTACGAACAGCTGTTTCAACACATAAATAGCTATGTCCTTCTCTGTGATGAGCAGCATGGCTTTTACAATGCTTAAAAAGCAGTAAGAGCTTTATTCACCACTACAAATATCATCTATAGAAATATAAATGAGGGACTTGGCACAGCTATTGAATTTATAGATATGGCTAGGGCATTTGAGATAGTTAATCACAACCTTCTACTTAACAAACAGAATTTTAGAGATAACACAATCGTGTTTGTGAAACTACTTAAAGGGCAAAATTTTTCAATTTTATGTCAAAAAATCCTTCTAAAAAAATGGAATCCTCCAAACTGGGGTCTTTCAGGGCTCAGCATTAAGCCACTGCTATTCTTACTTTTTATTAAATACCTCATTGGTGATTCAGTGATAGAATTATTGCCTTCCATGTAGGAGACCCAGGTTCAATTCCTGCCCAATGCAGTGTCTTATTTTACTTAAATTTAACTGTGGAGCTTTTCTCCCTGGGTCTTCGCTGAAAATGGACATGTATCCAGTCGGACTTTCCTGGTCAGAAAATGTAAAATAAAATAAAAATAAATAAATAACATTTTTGTCCTTCTCTTGTTCTTATATATGCTGACAATAATGTTGATGTACTGGAAAATATTAGGGTTCAACCAAACACCCTAATAATGGGCAACTTCAACTACCCCACCATTAACTGGGAAAACTACTCGTGTACCAACTCCTTAGCTCAATGCTTTCTGGAATTCATAAACTCCAATGCCCTGGATCAACTTATCCACACCCCCACCAGGGTCAACAATATCCTAGACCTAGTCATTACCAACATGAGTGACTGGTGTTCCACACCGGAAGTCAACTCCTCGTTGGTCCGATCCGACCATAAGCTAATCACCCTTGATATCCACATCCTGCCCCCACCCCCCATTAATGAAACCACGGTAAAAAATTTCTCCAAACCAACTTATGCTTCTTAAGACAGAAGTGTTGAACTTCATGACATCCATGCTAATGGACAATACAGTTACAACTGCTGAATCCTACACAAATGCACTCTATAAGCACTTACACAAGTACATGGATCATGCTATCCCAAGCAGAACCAAGACGCTATCCTCCAAAAAAAGGAAGCCAATCTGGTGGTCCCCTGCCATAAACAAACTGTACAGCAGAAGGAAGAAACTGTTGCAAAAGAGAGTAAAATCGCATGAGTGGAGGAGCACCCTGGTCAGCCTCAGTAAGAAGCTGAGATCCCTTATAAGATCCTCCAAAGCTAGCTATGAAAACAAAATTGCCACTAATTCTAAGGACAACCACAAAGCATTCTATAGCTAAGTCAAGAATCTCGATGGCAACACCCAGATCTGCTCTGAGTTACAGCACAAAGGCACGAAAATTACAAAACCAACTGATATTGCCAACATCCTGGCAGATAGGTTCAGTGCTAACTTTACCCCCCCCTCACCCCCTAAAGGGCCCATATCTATACAGGAAGAATGCAGAGTCCCTGTAATCACAACTACGCAGGTAAAAGCTGCACTCTCTAAAGCCAAAAACACAGCATCCATGGGACCGGACAACATCCCAGGCTGCATTTTACACGAACTTCAGAACAAACTGGCTCCCCACTTAAGCACAATGTTCAATAATAGCCTCGCATCAGGCTTTGTGCCCACTGAATGGCGCACAGCAACAGTTATCCCACTCCGCAAAGGGGGAGCCACCACTGATCCCGGGAACTATCGACCTATCAGCCTGACAAGCCTAGTCTGCAAGGCCATGGAACATATCATCATGGAACTCATAAACAAAGACATTGGTAGCCTCCAAACTCTGGATCCCACCCAGTTCGGGTTTGTGAAAGGCAGATCATGCCTCCTGAACCTGACTGACTTCTTTGAGGCAGTCACCAAAGCCGTAGATGAGGGTAAGGTGGTTCACACAGACTATCTTGACCTCGCCAAGGCTTTCGACACCATTCCCCATTCTGGAATTACTCACTAAACTAGGTATAAATCCCTACATCACAAGATGGGTTGCCAACTGGCTCACTGACAGAACCCACACTGTAAAAGTTGCAGACTCCAAATCTGACCTCAAAGCAGTGACAAGTGGAGTACCACAGGGTTCTGTCCTGGGACCTCTCCTGTTTGGTATCTACTTCTCTGAAGTACAGGCTAACACAGAAGGCCACTGGCTAATGAAGTTCGCAGATAACTGCAAACTAGGAGCCATAGTCAAGTCCCCAAATTATGTGGACATCCTACAGAAGGGCCTCGCTGAGACAGATGCCTGGTGTCAGAGCCATGGCCTCAAGCTCAGTGCCAAAAAGTGCAGTGTCATCCCCTTTGGTAAAAACTCTGTACCCATGAACTAACCACATAGGCAGCAATCTACTTAACACTGAATGCGTGATAAGAGACCTTGGGACCCAGGTGGACAGTAGTCTCTCCTTTGATATTCACATCGCCACAGTAGTCAGGAAGACCTTCTATGTGGCACACCTCATCATAAAAGGGTTCTCATCCAGGAAAAAAGAGGTCATTGTTTCCCTCTACTCGACACTCATTAGACCCATTATAGAGTACAACGCCTCTTTTGGAATGTACCTCACAAGACATCTGCAGCAGCTGGAAAGGCCACAGAAGTACCTCGCAAAGAGGATTACTGGCCTCAAACAAATGCCCTACACTGACCACCTCAAAAAACTCCAGCTTTACTCTGTAGCATATCACCTACTCCGAGGTGATCTCTGCCTAACATATAAAGCTATGTCAAACCCAGAGCTGTTGGACATGCTACAGCTAAAGAAATCCCAATCCCTCCGAGCTACACGCTCTAGGGACCTAGACCTTGTCACCACAATAAACAGGACATGCTGTAGGGATAGATTCCTGTCCCAGAGACTTCCCATAATCTGGAACAGGCTACCCATCTATGTCAAGCAAAGTTCTTCATTAGCACTCTTCATGAAAAATCTTGATGAGTGGATGGGAAATAGGAAATGCACCCTGGGGATCACTTCTGTGTCTCTGCTCGACAGTGGCACAGGAAAATAACTTTCTTGGATGGCGTAAGCCAGGGAACCTTGTTGGCTAGGCTTACTTAGGCCCTTGGGCCGATAGCCTAGTACCTACCTATGAACCTATAAATTACTTCTTGACTCTAGTAAAACGTATATCAGCCTGAAGTCAAAACTACAGACAGTTTTCTGAGCTCTGCAGATAGTTTTCTGCCAACAGTGTATTAATCAACCCCAAGAAAGCTAGTAGTGTTTTCCTTACCTTAGAAATCAGCAACACTAACACTGCTACTAATTAAAGACAGTCAGGGCAATATCATACCTAATGTCACAAAGCGAAAATACTAAGGCCTTACAATTGATCCATCCCAAAAAATTATACTAGGTATAAACAAAAATCACTAATTAAGTTCTTACGCAACTCAAAGTATGTTATAAAATTTCACCTCTCCTACTAACAGCTGCCCATTTGGTGGCTATAGCAAGAAATGTCATTTGTCCAAAGTTAGAGTGTAGCCTGCAGTTACTATTTCTACACCTGTCCTGCAATACACAGAGGCTTCAGGTCACAGAAAGCAAAATATGTTGATTTATCCTCTTAGTAGACCTACTGTCTCTTCCAAATTGGGCCATCCTCCTTCTTAGTACACTACTTTTTAAAACATTAAAACTTGAATATTCCCCACATTGAAAGAAAAAAATACAGCTTAGAGAAAAAAAAATATTCCTAAGATAGAGTCAAAATAGAAACTTTACCTTAGCCTGACCTCAGTTCAAAATCCCATTATGATAAAAAAAAACCTTTCTCCAGGCTGAATCCAGCCATTTGGAACCACCTTTCAGATAAAGTTAAAAGACAGCAAACCTTGGAAGCTTTTAAAGCATTCCTAAAAATAGCATTTTCACAAATAAACCACATATGCATGCTTTTGTGAGAGTGGTTATGTTAACCAAACAACTCCATATTGTCTCATATTTGTCAAATTTAACTGCATACCTTACATTCATGTTTACTACTTGAAGTAAGTGGTTTATGCATTTGTAAATATTGTAGAAACTTGTGTATAGTCTTATGTTGAATTTCACTTTAACTTTTATATATGTTGTATTTCTATATTTTATTTAATAATTATATAACCATGACTTTATTTATTCTGCTTTTAGAGCCCATAACATGATTAAAAGGGTCAATGGACTAGCTCACATACGCAATAAACAAATAGTAAAAAATAAATCATGATTGAAGATATGTCTGTATTCATGTGAAATTAAAATGCTTACTTAAAGTTGTATGTATTTAGCAGTGGCTTTTTAAGCATGAAAACTCCCAGCACAGCACTTATTCAGAGTAAACATACTGTAGGTTCTCTTCTCAGTGCATGAATGTACATTAGTTTTTATGATCATAGGATCAGTGGAAGTTACTAGGTTATTAGCCCTGAGGCCCTTACAAGCCTAGCCAAAAATTTAGCCCATGTTTCAACAAGTCAGCACCCTATGCCACTGTCCAGCAGGGACATAGGTGGAATCCCAGGGGTGCATTTTCTGTTCCCCATCCAGTTTGTGCTTAAAACGTTTAATGAGGTACTCTGCTTTACTTGGAGAGGGAGTCTGTTCCACAAAAGGGGGAGCCTCTGGGACACAGATCTGTTCCTCCAACAAATCCTATTGATGTCACAGATCAGGTTGAGGTCTCGCGTGCAGGTTATTTGAGTGGATCTTGAGTTGCGGATATGCGGCAGTCCTTTGTATGCCAGACAGAGATCGCCTCTGAGGAGTCTGTAGGAGACTAAGTAGAGGGACAGGGCTTTTAGCCTATCTGTATAGGGTAGATGTTTTAGGCCCTGGATTCTCTGGATGAGGAATCCCTATGGTGTCTCCAGCTGCTGCATGTGCTTTGTGAGGTACATGCTGAAAGGTCTTCCCTTATAAGGGAAGAATGCAGGGATGTTATGACCACCTTGTCCCTGGATGAGATACCCTTACTGATGAGGTGGGCCATATAGAAAGCTTTCCATACAATGGTGGCAATATGGTGGTCAAAAGTCAGTTTGCTGTCAACATGGGTTCCCAAGTCCCTTACGATTGAGTGCATACTTAATGCCTTATTATCGGTGTGATAACTTGTGGGGACGTCATTCTCCACAAAAGGGATGATGATGCATTTTGTGGCATTCAGTTTGACGCCATGTTTCTGGCATCAGTCATTTGTTTGGGTGAGACCCTGTTGGAGGATGTCCACATCACTAGAGGAATTGCTGACAGCACCCAGCTTGCAGTCATCTGAAAACATGGTCATCCATAGCCCACTAGATTTGGCCTGCACCTCTGAGAAGTATATCCCAAACAGCAGAGGCCCCAAGACCGATCCCTGGGGTACACCATTTTTTATGGGTCTAGTATTTGAGGTGGCTTCCCCTATTTTGACTAGGTGGGTTCTATCAGTGTAGTTTGCTACCCATCTGGTAGCATATGGACTGATGCCCAGTTGAGAAAGTTTATCTATTATACCTGAGTGGGTAATAATAATTTCGAAGGCCTTGGCCAGGTCAAGGTAGGCGGTGTGCACCATCTTACCCTCATCTATGGCCTTGGTGACTGTCTCAAAGAAGTCAACCAAATTTAACAGGCATGACCTCCCTTTGACAAAACCAAACTGTGTGGGATCAAGTGTCTGGAGGTTGCCAATGTCCTTGTTTATGAAGTCCATGATAATCCACTCCATGGCCTTGCAGATCAGGCTAGTTAGGCTGATGGGTCTTTAATTTCCTGGATCGGTGGATGCTCCCCCTTTCTGCAAAGGGATGACAGTAGCTGTCCTCCACTTAGCTGTGATGAAGCTGGTACTCGGCGTTTGGTTATGCAAATTCCTGCCTGAGTTCATGTAGGATGCAGTCCGGGATGTTATCGGGTCCCATGAAGGGTGTATTTTTTGCCTTTGAGAGGGCAGTGATGACTTGCTCCCTAGAGATAAGGGAAAGGGGCAGGTACTGGGGATGTCCTGTTTTATTGATGGGGGAAAAGAGGATTGAAGTTGTCACTGAACCTGTCTGCCAGCAGGTTGGCTATATCTACAGGGTTTCTGTATGTGGTGTCCTTGACCACTAGTTCTGAGCAGATCTGGTGCTTTCCTTGAAATTACTGACATATATGAAGAAAGCCTTACGATTGTCTTTAGTGGATGTGGCCAGTTTGGACTCAAAGTTTGCTTTGGAGGATTTCACTAGTGTTCTTATTTACTTGTTCAGGCTAAGAAGAGATTGCTTCCAGTTAGACACCTGCTCCTTCTTGATCCTGGACAGCATTTTTTTTCCTTTTATTATATTGTTTATTTATTGTAAATGTCCACCAGACAGGTTTACTCTTCCTTGAGGAGGAGGATTTTGTCCTGTCTGGTATTCCTGATTCCATGCAGCTATATAAATGCTCGTATATACCTTTTGGAAGCCTTCTGGTGTTTAGTATCTCTCTCTCATGCTGTTCTTGAATGTTAGTATCCCTAAGACAATACACACAACTGGACATGTATTTGTTTCTTGTAGCTATAACATGACTAGGATCTATATCAATTTTTATAAACTATGCAGTCTCAGATTAATATTCAGTCACATCATTAACTTAGTGTTGACTTCACCAAGGTTTCCTGCTCAGATTTCCAAAGTACTCTTTAGTGGTAAGATCAAGTTAATTCATTAACACCCAGCCTAAGTACAATTTCACACCTTTTGACATCTGCAAAGTTCCTGGCAGGGCAGCTTTCATGAATTTTGCAACTTCCTTGTAAAGGACACTGTTACCTTTACAGTTCTTGAGAACTGTAAAGGTAACAAAGAAAGTCAAAATGCTAATATTGTTCAGCACGCACTCCTCTTAGTATGTCAGGAAGACATGACTGTGATTTTTAGATTGACCAGGTAATTAGACAATATATACATTTTATTATTGCAATTATACCAACAACTGTTAGTATCTCATTAACCATAGTTGATAGAACCCAACTATCAGTATGATTTTTGTTCATGCAGATGTGCTTTTCAGTTTGCCACAAAGTAGTTTTGTAGATATAACTCCATGTTCAAGTTATTGGCATAGTTTTGCTTATTTAGTGGACATATAAAGGTCTGTCTGCAAAGCAGTACTAGTTAGACACCAACTATCAGTGCAACATCTTTTAACATTGTGTATGCTTTATTTTAATACCATATAAACACATTGTAGTTTACGTTTTAATATAGTTATTAACATACATTATATATTCATAGTACTTTATGAAAACAAGTCACATTTTCTCAGGTACCAAGTATCCCTTTCCTAATCTGAATGCTGACTGGGCATGTGAACTAATGTTCCACATTGCTTCCAAGTGGACACTGCTCAAAATATTTACAGAAGTATGATATTTGTGCATATATGTATATTTTGTTGCTAAACAGTCATAACTATCTGCTTGAAGGTAGTAGCAGATAACAGTCATCAGTGACAACTCATCCAGCATTATGTAAGCTTTTATTTGCTACCATGATGTACCTTATAAAGTCCTAATGGGTAATGTTGTTAATAAAAATATTAATATAGCACATATTAATAATTTAACAACTTTATACATTTCCGTTTCTTGACTAGTGAGCAGACTTTGCTTGTGAAATGCTGTTCCAGAATTCTGTCAAGTGGACAGTGTCCACGATATTTATATAAAATATGCGGATATGCATAAGTACAAGTAGAAATTTATGTAAAGCAGTGGCTGTTAGCACAGGTAATCAGGTAGCAGTGAGAAGTTTCACAGCATTATTTAAAGTTTAATTCTTTACCATAGAATATCACATAAACTCCTTCTGAGTAAAGTCATTGCCAGGAGTATTAATATACCAAATTTTCATAATTAACAACAAAAAAAAAAATACTTTCTCACATACTGACAACCCCATTTGAGTCATCAGGCATTTCCTGATCCATGTCTAGACTTATCCTGTGAAATGCTGTTCCACAATGCTATGATCTGGACACTGGCCAAGATGTTTACTTAAAACATGCAAATATTATCTTTATTGCTAAAAATGTTGTAATTAGACACCAAGTATCACTGAGGTGTTTCCCAGCATTATAAAAACTTTCATTTGATATGATGAAGTACTGAGTAAACTCCTAGTAGGGCAAACTAGTAATACAAATAGCATCACACATTCATTTTGAATGAAAACAAATAATTGTATCTCACTTCCTGACCATATACATTTTATCTTGAGCATTTATGCTGACTGTGCCTTTGAATTTTTTTTCTACAATGATTTCTACAAATTGCTGTCAGGAAGTTAGTTGTAAGAGTTGATTAGAAGGGACAGAGAAGTGGATGTGTGGAGCAAAGTTGGAATAGAATTTCCACAAGAATATTATGAATGGCCTTTGGGTCAGAGGAGGCGTTACCAGTACAGGTAAGTTTTGTACAGAGTTGTAGGTTATTCTATTTCCAAATTTATTTATTTATTTTTTTATTTGTTTTTATTGACTGAGGAAGTCTGATCAAGTAAAACCTCATTTTCAGAGGGGGCCCAGTAAGAAAAGCTCTACAGTTAAATCACATACAGTGTATAAAAATAAAAGCATTGTTACATGTGCAGCACATTTTATTTTATAAACCAGATGGCATAATGCACAAGGGACAATGTTTGATCCTGACCTTGGGTGCCTGTTTGGCGTTTGCATACTCTCCCTGTGTCTCTGTGGGGTTTGTCCCACTTTTGAAAAACATGCGGAGTGATTCTGTCTCAAAATCGCCAGTGAATGGAGCTATGGGCATCAGCACAGACTCTACATGGAGCCCTATAAGTGAAGAATTGTATAAACCAACTATTTTGGGCATTTGGGCATCTACTATGGTAGGCAGTATCCTCATGATAGGAGAACATGGATAACAGACTGTGTACAGTGGTAGGGTAGCCACTCGATGGTGTAAAGTATGGCTGTAGGTGATTCAGTCGTATTGACTAATGTTGTTAAATGGGTCTAAGTATTTGGTGGTAAGTAGGTTGAGGACCCAGTCTACTCCGACCTATGCAAGGGACGCATGCTAATGGTGAGAGGGGAGGTGTATGTGTCCCTATTGGCTCACCCTATGCCCCACAGCAGGGTTGTGATAGTAAGGAAAAGAGTGCATTTAGACAGCAGTTGCAGGACCTACCAGATAAAGCAGGGCAACATGAATTGGTTCATGATGGCTGACTTGAATGCTCATATTGGAACACACAGAACAGGATGCGAAGACTGCCTGGGCCCACATGTGTTGGGAAAGAGGAATAAAGAATGAGAGGCCATTCTAGACTTCTGTCTGGCAAATGAGTTGATAGTAGCCAACACATGGTTCAGAAAGTGAGACAGTCACAATATCATGTACAAGAGTGGCCAACATGTAACTCAGGTAGACTTCTTCTTAGTAAGGAAAGGGCACTGGAGTAGAATCAGCGATTGCAAAGTCATCCCAGTGAAGCAGTCAGCCCACAGCATAAACCACTAGTTGCCACAATCAGCTGCAAGTAGTGGTCAAAGAAGGCTCTATGGTCAACAAAGACCAGGCTGGTGACCTGAAAGCTGACTGGAGAGAAAGCACGTAAAACCACCAACGACCAGCAAAAACGATAGTGAACACAGTATAGTAAAGATTATTTTATTGTTGCTCCAAAACCTATTCAGCCTTTGTCAATGGATACAAAAAATTTTGATGTATGATAAAACAGCCTGTATTTATGGTCATCTCTAATTATCTTGAAACAGTGGTATAGCCCAACCTAGTGGATGGAGTATCCAAGTACATATCTCACCTGAAGAACAAAGCATTCACCCAGTAACATATGATATCAAAAATGTTAAGTAATAGATAATATCATATTTTCAAGGATTATAAAAAGAGAATTTTGTAAAAATCCTTTGTGCATACAGATCCCATGGTGAAAAGCCAGGGGCATACTCTAAGTATTTATGAATAAGCATACATTTGTCTGCATATATAACCCAAACATGTAAATTTCACTACACCTTGTATATATTGTGTATAATAACAATATATCAATTCATATATGAATTAAAATACATTTCACTGATCATATATCATATTAATGAATAAAATGTCAAAAATGAGCCATCATTACTGGCTATTAATTATAGCTATAATGATTTCAAATAGTTTCCTTGTAAATGATGCCTATATTATAATTATTATAATACCTTGCCATATATTTCAAAACAACATGACAGATATAAAACTGCAAAACTGTGTATGTATATACATCCTACATATATAGATATATAAAGAATTCGTAACATACCCTTAATCATATGCTGATACATAAGTATGGTTAACCTGACCACCATTATAATATTCACACTGGTTTTTGATCTATATATATGTATGATCTCACCATGATCATGGAACCCCCGGACACTATATAAAACTCACAGATGGTCATTCAGACCTGGTGGAAATAAACATCCAAGGTTGGTAATCCAATATTGTTCCTTGTGGTTTAGAACGGTGTGCCAACCTTGTTGGTTGTTTCTGTCCCCCTGAATTTTGTCAATAATCATGAACATGAAATGAGCATTGGGATGATGTGTCGTGTGTCTGTATAAAGCATTTGTTTCTTTTTTGTTCTTAATGTCACTTCTGTGTTCTGTCATCCGTATTCTAAGTGATCTTGATGTTTGACCAATGTAGAAGGCTTTACATTGGCAGGTGGCTAAGTAGATAATCCATGTGCTACTGCAATTTCCAAACACCCTCGTTTGAAATACACGACTAGTGTTGGCACTGGTAAATTCTTTAAGTGTCTAACTTGTAGGCAGGAGCAACAGTGACCACATGGAAACATACCAATTAGTTTGTCTCCAATAATAGTGGTCTGGTGATATACCGCTCCTCCCCCTTCTCTGTGTTTATAATGTGAAAAAAGACCCCCAAGGTTCTTTCCTTGTCTGAATGACATCTGACACTGAGGGCCTAATAGTGTTCTTAAACTATCATTAGCCAAAAGAATGTTCCAGTTTGAGTTCAATATATCCCTAGCTATTTGTTGATTCCTGCCATATGTAGTCACAAATCACAAGATAGAATCTTGATTAGTATGCCCTGATTTTTTGTACTGTAACAAAGTCCTTCTGTCTATGGTATTGCTCCATGAACTAGCTTGGTGTATATCCATGTCTCTATATCCCCTATCTTGAAATCTATGGTATAAATCTTGTCTGGCATGTTCAAATTCCTCCTGAGATGAACAAATGCGTCTGATACGCATAAACTGAGATTTAGGGATGTTGCAGATGGTGTGGTTCGGATGCATACTAGATGCATGTAACAATGTATTGTATTGTGGGTATTTTCTAAATGTTTTAGTGCTTAAGGTGTCATCTTTGTTACGGTAAACAGTAACATCCAAAAAATCAATAGTACTAATGTTACATGTAACCGTAAACTGAATACCCCAAATATTACCATTCAGGTAATCAATAAATTCCTGTAAGTATGTTTCATCCGCCTTCCACACCATCCAGCAATCATCCAAGTACCGTCGCCAGATATCGATTTCAACCATGTATATATTGTGTGATGTATCATATATCATACATTCTTCAAAATAGGCCATGAACAAATCCGCATAAATGGGTGCAAAGGAAGGTCCCATTGCCGTTCCTTGTAACTGCCAAAAACATTCTCCAAGAAAATAAAAAACATTTTTGTTTAATACATGTTCTGCCATACAGACAAGTAAGGTATTAAAACCCGGTGGATACAGGTTTGTTCTCTCAAGCCAATATTGCAGGGATTGTAATCCCACCCAGTGTGGGATGCTCGTATATAAGGATTTAACATCCAACGTACACAATGGTACTAATCTATGAACCTATGAACCTATGAACGTACACAATAGCCAGCCTGGTTCTAGCTGTGTATCCTCTATAATTTGTAAGAAGTGCGTCGTGTCCTGTAGTCGGGCCCTAACCGATGTCAGTAGGAGTTTGAGATACTGTGTTAAAAATGCTGATAATGGTTTGGTCAAGGACCCAATCCCTGACACAATGGGTCTGCCTGGAGGTTTGGAAATAGACTTATGAATTTTTGGAAGAAGATACAGGATTTGTTTTTGTGGGTCCTTTACAGTAAGATGTTTAACTGTATTTTTTGTTATAATACCCTCATCCTCTGCTAGTTTTAGATAAGAGTCTATTTCTTTTTTGAAGACTCCGGTCAGGTCAATGTACATTTGCATATAACACCTAGTATCTGCTAACTGTCTTTTCCCCTCATTGAGATATTTCCCAATGTTCATTGCCACCACAGCACCTCCCTTGTCTGCAGGCAGAATGGCAATATTGCGGTTATGCCTTAGTTCTTCCAAGGCCACCTTTTCCATGGGTGAAATGTTCTGGCCCAGAATGTATGATTCTCTATGATGAAAATGTAAATCCCTGAGTACAGATTGTTGGAAAATAGAGACATGTTTGTTCATGGGCGGTTGAAAGTCTGATTTCAAGAACTTGAAATCTTGTGATCTTTGAGAGGTATTGTCTGAAAAAAATAATTTCAAGTTCAGGTTACGACAAAAAGACAAAACATCATTAACAATGCTATGTTCATCAATGAAAAAACTGGGAATAAAACCAAGTCCTTTATTAAGTAATGTAATTTGTGCATCTGTCAGTTGTACATTAGAAAGGTTCAAGACATTATGAAACCCAAATTCTGTCAATTCAACATTGTTTGTATCAGTCCTTCCATGGAATTGGATCTTATTCCTATATTTGTGCTTGCGACCCCCTCGTCGCTTGTTTGTATGTCTAAAGGGTACTGGGCATTAGATTTTTTACTTCTAGGTGATTCTTGATAGTTATTACAGTCATTGTCTGTGCATGATGAATCCTCCCCTGAAGTGCTAACTAGAGTTTTATCAGAGGATTTCAGGATAGACTTAGGCCTTTTCTTAGGTTTAGTTCCTGGTGTCCTCTGACCAAAATCATTAAATCTCACAGTTCTGGATGTATCAAAAGGACAACCCCTTTGGTAGTCAGTGCAGTCCCCGTTGAACTTGCGTATTTTCCTGTCTTTGGTTTGTTGGTCAAAATTAGCCAAATCTTTAGATAATTTGCTGACAAAAGTGGCATATGTTGGTTGTGATTCATATTGCTTACACTCTTCACATGAAGCTTTTACTTCCATTAAACTGTTATCCACCATTCTCTCATAATAAGCAGCAAGGATCTTAACAAACATCATTGATGATTGTTGAAGAGCTTGGTTCCATTCCTTGGTCAGCCTGTCCTCCGACCTACTGACCAAAAGCTGTAACTTTACTCTTAATCCTCTTGGTGTAATATCCTTGTTAATATATGCCTTAAAGAGTCTGAGGTGCCATATATTGGCTCTTAAGTTTTTAAGATCCTTGTTAAATTTGTTGAAGGCAATTTCACAGCCATTGCTAACATTCATATTTGAGCCACTCGGATTATTGCTTGACATGTTATTCATACCAAACACTCCAATGTCATGCCAATCAGCACATAA
Source organism: Protopterus annectens (assembly GCF_019279795.1). Lineage (NCBI taxonomy): Eukaryota > Metazoa > Chordata > Ceratodontiformes > Protopteridae > Protopterus > Protopterus annectens. The sequence goes on along the minus strand of NC_056734.1, from coordinate 1,007,735,858 downwards.
TCCTGTTAATAATTGCTCCAAATCCATTTTGAAAAAAAAACATATGATGACCAACTTAAGAACAATTCTATTTCAAACAATGTATCCAAATTGGTAAAAGTTCACCCGGAACTGCAGTGAGAACCTGGGTGTAAATAGTGTATATAAATGTTGTCCAAAGTTAACACTGTGGTATATTTGGTCAAAGAACACGACCTTTAGAGTAAACCGTACACGTGTGTAATAAATATCAACCCTTTTCTATATATTTCTCCATCAATATGTCTCCATTGCTCATGGCACATGTATGTTTTAAAAAATTGTTATGTTCATAATACAATGCTGAATAAGCTTAGTATTCCTGCTCAATAGTGTACTCAAATATACAATGATTCATCAAACAACATGTGACAACCCTTCCCTTGGAACACCTCAGCGCATATGATCCCATCCATAGGGCTCAACACATAACTAATCCAGGTAGTACATGTGACAAACTGATCCAATTCAATGTTAAGAAGTAGTGCAATCTCAAAAAAATGGCTTAGCACACATTTAAATTGCTGTAATATACAAACTCTGTTGTTCTTGCTCAAAAATAATGTGAATATATGTAATATGCCTAGTTAGGATTTCAACTGTTTGTTATTATTGAATAGGATTAAAATTTCAACAAACACAATATACTGTACTCCTATAAATCTGTTCTTGTTGTTACATAATCCAAACCAGCAATGGGGTCAACAGTTTAAAAATGTATACATACACTAGTTCCTGTTGTAGTTAGAACCGTCTAGTTATAGTTTCAAAATATTACACTGTATAGATATGCAACATATCTCACCATATTAAGCAAACATGTCACAACATATAGCTGTTATAATTGTGATATTTCAATTGCATATGTAATAGATCTGTAAAAATGCAGCGTGTAGAATCACCCGTTTATTGGTACATTCAAAGATCCAATAAGTCCCAAATGTTGAAGTCAATATATATGGTAATGTTTTCACAAACTATAGTCCATCAACGATAATCCAAATGCCTTTCACTACTCCCAGATTCACAAGCCTGTAGTCCACCATATATAATAGCAATACTGCCAACGTCTAGCAAAGTATACGTGAAAAAGTCCCGAAATATTACTGAATGATTTATATAAAATAAAGCTGAAAAAAATAGGTTTGTATCTTGCCAATAAACACAGTACCTTTAGTTGTTCCTAAATTTTCACGCCTGTAGTCCACCATATATTGAGTCCAGTGAATGGGACGTGGAACCAGAATATACGCGGAAAAGTTCCAAAAAGACTGCCACTGAGTGATGAAATGAACTTTCGTATTTCGCTTTAGGCCCCTAGACCAATCCCCATGTCTGCCAAAACACACACGAAGTAATCCTTCCCTGGTCAAAATGCTAATTCACCATCCAGTTTTAAACAAAACAGCAATCCAATATGGTTAATGCTTGATAAATAAAACAATAACATCCACTGTTTCACGAAGTTAAAAAATGACTAAAACGATTCCAAAAGGATTCCAAAAAGACGCTCTCTGGCACAGAAATGATGTGTCACTATTGAGAACCACCAGCGAAGCCAAAAACACCAACAACAAACAAAGTGCTCCGCAAGGATGGCGTGCAGGGTCAAACCAACAACGTAAAACCACCAACGACCAGCAAAAACGATAGTGAACACAATATAGTAAAGATTATTTTATTGTTGCTCCAAAACAAATGTATGCTTATTCATAAATACTTAGAGTATGCCCCTGGCTTTTCACCATGGGATCTGTATGCACAAAGGATTTTTACAAAATTCTCTTTTTATAATCCTTGAAAATATGATATTATCTATTACTTAACATTTTGATATCATATGTTACTGGGTGAATGCTTTGCTCTTCAGGTGAGACATGTACTTGGATACTCCATCCACTAGGTTGGGCTATACCACTGTTTCAAGATAATTAGAGATGACTATAAATACAGGCTGTTTTATCATACATCAAAATTTTTTGTATTCATCGACAAAGGCTGAATAGCCGAAACTGGTCTGGAATATGGTTTTGGAGCAACAATAAAATAATCTTTACTATATTGTGTTCACTATCGTTTTTGCTGGTCGTTGGTGGTTTTATGTTGTTGGTTTGACCCTGCACGCCATCCTTGCGGAGCACTTTGTTTGCTGTTGGAGAGAAAGCACAACAGTTCAAAGAATTACTTAGGGCAGAATGGCAGCACCTCAATACAGCATGTGTGCGGACTACAAAACAAAACAAGTATGGAAATAAGGTACATAAGCAAAGCTGTTGGTGGAATGCAGAAGTCCAGGAAGTCATTAAAAGACGGAGTGCAGGAAAAAATGGGAGATAGGAAAGATGGACCAGGCTAGGAAGGAATACTAGGTAGCTAACAGAGAAGCTAAGAAAGGAGTTGCAATAACAAAGAGCAAGGTATCAGAGGCACTCTACCAACTTCTGGAAAGTAAGTCAGTAGATGGTACAAAGAAATTATATCAATGTGCAAGGTAAAGACAGAAAGATAAAGAAGATAGTCAGACACCCTTCTTAAGGGAGTACAGCAACAATCTGCTCACCAGTCCACAGGACAACAAAGGAGGATGGAAGGAATACTTCCAGCAGCCTCTGAATAAAGAAAACCCCACAGAAGTGGTACTGCCCCAGACACAGCTTACAATGAGAGAAGAGGAGGAGCCTATTATAGAACAACAGCACTAAGGAAAATGAGGTCAGGGAAAACAGCAGGCCCAGAAGAGATCACTGCAGATATGGCTGAGATAGGGGAGAAATGACTCCAGAGGTGCTCCTAGCAGTGTGGAGAGAAAGGCGTATCCCAGATGACTAGAGAATAAGCACACTAGTGCCAGTGTGTTAAAGAACAAAGCGGGCATTCGCAACTATGGGCAGTACACAGGTATCATACTCCTGTCACATTGCATGAAAGTACTGAAGAGGGTGACTGATAAAGGAATACACAGAGTAGTAGAAAGTAAGTTGGGAGTCGAGCAATTTGGATTCAAGTCAGATGCAGTAAAACTAACCCAATATTTGCAGTGAGACAGATAGCTGAGAGGAAGCTAGAGATGAGGAAAGAGTCCAACTGGGCATTCCTAGACTTGGAGAAAGTATATGACAAGGTCTCCAGAAAGCTGATTTGGAAAGTCCTGAAGTGGTTCAAAGTCCCAGAAACATTGCTAGAATTAGTGCAAGCTATGTACAAGGACCCAATGACTCAAGTATGAACAGTGTTCAGTCTCACAGATGGGTTCCCAGTGGGAGTGTGTGTGTACACCAGGGTTCAGCTCTTAGTCCAGTGCTGTTCACACTGGTGATGGACTTCATTAGCAAACAGGTCAGAGGGGGCAGAAAAAGTTGCTGTTTGCAGGTGATGTGGTATTTAAGACAGTCTCTCAGTAAGAACTTCAACAAAGGATAGGGGAATGGAATGCAAAATTGAGGGCACATGGGATGAAACTGAGTACAGATAAGACAGTTGTTATGGCAGCAAATGGCGGAGTTCAGAAGAAACAGAGTTGAGATAAAAGGGCAAATAGTGGAACAGGTTAACAGCTTCAGTATCTGGGAGGGGTGGTTAAGGAGAAGGGAAGTCTGAATGAGTAGGTCAAAACTAGAATCAGAGAGGCTGCAGCCAACTGCCACAGAGTATCATGTAGTATATGACAGAAGAATGCCAAAGAAGCAGAAAAGTAAGGTGTACAAAACAGTGATGCAACCAGTACTACTGTATGCTACTGTGTGGTACAGAAACCTGAGCAGTAAAGGCAGAGCAGTTGAGGAAGTTAGATGTGATGGAGATGAGGTGTCTGAGATGGGTGATAGGATGCACACTGTGGGAGAAATGAAGAAATGAGGACATAAGGGCAGAAGCCAAAGTAGCTCCAATTGCAGAAAATGTCAAAGGGAACAGATTATGGTACTTCAGGCACATGTGCAGAAAAGAAGACAATCTGGTGAAGATGATTTGGAACAGATAGGAAGAAGGCAAGAGGAAACAAGGGCATCCAGCAAAGAGGTGGATGGACAGTGTGAAAGAAGATCTGTGACAGACAGGCATGAGTGTTGAAAAAGGCAGGAGAGTGGCATTAAATAGAGAGAGACGACAGCAGTTGACGTGACTCCCTGACCCTATGTAGAAAATGGGAAAAAGTGAGTTGATCATAAGGATGATGAATACAATTTACATGAAGAGTATATATTTTTTGCATGAAAGGGTGATTACATGTACTGAAAACAGTAAAGGAAATTTACATGCACTGGGTAAGCATCACGGGAGAATGAAATACAAAGACCAACCGTGTATGCACCTGTTAACTATATGGAGTTAAATAAACAGAGCTCACAGTGTTTTCATGGACTGCAGTAGTTATAGATACAGATTGTAGTCATTTGTAAAACAAAACCTTCAAGGCGATACCACGTATCAGAAGGATTTTTGACATTTGTAGGTAACTGGTCATTCTATGAGATAGAGTTTTTGGATGTGACAATAAATAAGGTTGGATATGAATTGTCAACATCTATGTATAAAAAGAGCTGTAGAAAAAGTATCCTACACTGTAATAGCATGCACCCATCACATATATATAAAAATGTAATTACAGGTCAGGGACTGAGGGCCTCTAGACTTACAAGTGAAGATATTAAGTTCCAGATGACTATTGTGAGATTGGAAGAAGAATTTTTGGGTAGAGGCTATTCAAAAAAAGAATGTGAAAGGTTGTATGATGACAAAGTTATTGAGAGAAAAGGCAAACCATTTTTCAACAAAAATGGCAGTGCTAATAGAAAAGCTAATAAACAAGAGAATGATGGGGCTCATCAAGTTATATTAGTTATTCCCTATTCAAATAACAATGAGATGATACAAGAAATTATATATAAGTATTGGACCATATTAACAATTGCTGAAAAAATTAAGGACATAGTGAGAATGACACCGAGATACTCATACAAGAACACTAAGTCTTTGAAGCGGTTATTATGCTATGAGAAAAATTATAGTAATAGGGTGCAGTGTACAAGGAGAGGTAACTTTCCATGCCAGAGTTGTAATCAATGCTCGTACATGGATGATTTAGATACTTTTATACATCCCGACACAAGGAAGAAATATACTTTTGAGCACTATGCAGATTTTGCAAGTCTTGAGATCTGATATATTTGGCTAAATATGTAAAATGTACAGCATATTATACAGAAAAACTAATAGAACATTAAGAGAATGTGTAAGAGAGCACATATATGCCATAAATCGTGAAGATGACAACAGTGCTTTGGCAAAGCATGTTATAAATAATGGCGTTTCTCATAAATGTAAGTTCCTTGTAATAGAATTAATAAATAAAATTATTAGATTAGGAAACTTCAAGAACTATACTGAGAAAGAAGTATAAGAATAAAAGTGGATAAGAACAGTGGGCTCAATGATAGGATTTCTCTGAAGCCCTTCCTAGTGGCTAGACCCCCATCACATTAAATAACCTTTCTTTCATTTATTTTATTCAAGTATCTCCTATTTATAAGCTTTTCATAAATATACAATATGATTTGAAAAACATATATATATATTTTTTTGTGTTTAATTTATTTGATATGAGCATATGTATTTAGTTTTTATATTTTAAGTTTAGCTACCATATAATGTTTGAGGTTATACTGTCATCTAGTGATCTTAACATGAATATTAGTTTATTGAATCATAATTTATTATGTTTAAATAGGTTAATGAATGCTATTTAATGACTGGGTATGTTTTGGCGGTTGTCTTAGTATATAATAATGGTTAAGAGGTTGTCTTTATATGTCTGATGAAACATTTTGAATGGATGCGAAAGTGCTTACATTTTATGAACTAACTGTATTGCTGATGTTGGTGTCTCTGTATTAAAGTCAGTGAATCCTTCTGATACGTAGTGTCACCTTGAAGGTTTTATTTTACATATCTCTTGGTGTTACATCAGGGCACTTTTTCCTTTGGCTGTTATTCGATATTACAGATTGTAGTAATTTGATTTAACATTAAGAATGAAAAAGTCTGTTGATGAAATGAGAGGAAAGACAGACAGTGGGTGATTAGTGAATGGATAGGGGAGAAGGCAATGAAAAAGTGACAGTGAGATAGAGTAGCTGAGTTGCTGAATTAGAAAGTAGAGAGGTGCTAGGGTTGTTGGTTAAGAGAGATCTGGGAAGAAGACTTAATCAGATGAGCAGGAAGCTCAGAACCAACTTTGGTCGGGTCCCTATTATTTTAGCGAATGCAATGAATTGTGAATGCTGTTTAGTCTAACGCCATTACGCGAATGGAAAAATACCAAAAGCACGGAGCAGCAATTTTTTTTCCATTTTTGGGATTTTGCCATTTCCTCCACTGTGGTGCGATCTTGGAGTTGGTATATTTAAGTGAGGGGGGTATGGGGGGCAAAGCCCCCCACTTTATTTTGTGTTCTGATTTTTTTTTTTTTTAATGGATCAGCAATTTCTTTCCCTGGGGAAAAAAGTTACTGATCCGTGTGTTCGACATTTTGGGTTTTTGGGGATTATGGGTTGATTATATAGCCTTCGCAATTCAGTGCGTTTGCTTATGTAATATAGACTTTGGTCTGGGTGTTGTTTAAGCAAGGTTTTGAATCTGTTATCCTTATTAGTCCATTTTAACTTTGCAGAGATTCCATTCTAGTGTTTTGACACACAGTGAGAGTAGAGAGAGAGTCTCTAGCAGTGTTAAATGATTTACTAATACATAGGAGTATGGTGTTAGATTGTAGATTGAAGATCTCTAGTATGACAATAGTACAGTACTCATTAATGCTGTGTATTTGTCAGCAGAATATACGAGGTTATGGATAGTGATGAGCTGTATGTAGGTAAACTGGTGTGGGAGTTTGAGCCAGTTCAGTTGCTTCAGGGCAAGAAGGGCTCATGGTTGTCTTCTGAATTAGTGGAAATCTTAAGTTCCTAGATGGCCTTACATTTTCTAATGCTAAGTTTGGGTCACTTCCTTACCAGTTTTAATCCCTTTTGTAATGATGTAGTGGACATCTTTTAGTGATGGCCTGGATCTTGAGTTTGTTAATGCAGTAGTTCCACCATACAGGTTTAGTTCAGAATTTGCTCCAAGCTTGCTGTGAACTGGTTTGGATACCTCAATGCATCTGCCCAAAAGGAAGTAAAATACAGAGCAGTGGGCAGCAGTCTCTGTTAGAAGGTTTGCTGGGGAGCTGTACCATCTGTGATTGTCAAGGTCAGGAAAGAGTGAATGTGGATCATTACTTCATTATGGAATGGGATTACTACAGTTATATAGTCTGTATATGCATCACCCCCTGAATGGAATAAATGCTTTCCAAACAATGGCAGCAACCTATGAAAAAGAAAATACAATAGTTTAACTGAGACAAGTAACACCAGTACAGCTTGCTTGCTTTGACATGTACTTGCAGTAAAATAGCAGCCTCAGGATATTTGCATATTTTATTAAAGGCGGTTTACTCAGAATGGTTTCTCTCATTTATTGAAATGTGTGGATCTTGTAAATATTACTTAGTCTAATTCCCAAAATAGCAGTTACCACCCAGTCTTCTACTAAGCTTTGTCCCAAATACCTTTTTATGGTATCTGCAGTTTTCACCCTGCTTTTGCTACTTCAGTGTCTTGGGCTTAGACACATTCCTCTGACTTTGTATACAGTCAAAACTGTGTGTAGCATCTGCTAACGTAGGTTGCATGTTTCTTGGATTTAATCTTTCCAGTTTTAAAAGGCAGCAGTCTCAGATTTTACCATTCATATGCATTTGCAGGAGTTCCATTTTTTTCCAACATTTGTTATATGGCTAATTTGTGGCTAATTCACGCACTTTCGTTCAGATCTGCAGTATTCCATCACCAGTATTTTCTTCAGATTTGATCTTTTAATAAGCTGTTTATTCAGTATGCTAATCCATCTGCTTTAGGGTAGTATGGTATATACAAAAAAAAAGTCAAATTCTCCTTTTCCTTTGCACTTGCTGGTGTTCTTTGTTCAGTAAAATGGCTTCCATGTTCTCTCTGAATTTCTGTAGGTTGCCCATTGGTTGCATACAATTTATCTAAGCTTTTCTCAGCACAGCTTGCTTATTTGCTTTGTTACTTGGTGAGACCATTAGCAAACTAGAGCAAGTGTTTATCTTTATTATATAGACATTGCTTTTGGTTTTAGTCTAATATAATCGCAGTGGTCCAATAAAGGCTACTTGCCTTATATTTGTCGAGGCCTGCTACTTCAGTGTATCTGATAACGTGATTATGTTGCAACTCTGTCTGCTTTGTTCGTCTTTGCTTGATTACATCAGCAGTTAAGTCTTTGTCTAAAGTAATTCTATGTGTTCTTGTTTACTTTACTGTAGTGTTTCTACCAACATATCCACATCAGTTGTACACCCATCCCATCATAGGTTCATAGGTGCATACTAGGCTAATGGCCCTGGAGCCTTTATAAGCCTAGCCCATAGAAGTGCCCTGGCATCATGCCGTCCAATGTTAGTTCCCAGTGCCTCTCAAGTAGAGCCACTGGAGTGATCCCCGGGGTGAATTTCTATTTCTCATCCACTCATCAAGGTTTCTCTTGAAGAGGGCCAGTGAGGTGTTTTGTTTGACATGTATGGGAAGTCTATTCCAGAGCATTGGCTGTCTCTGGGTTATGAACCTGTCCCTACAGCATGTTCTGTTGAATGTGGTAATGATGTTGAGGTCTCTGGAATGTGTGGTGCGGAGAGATTTGTATTTCTTTAGATGTAGCATTTCTAACTCAAGCAGAGATCGCCTCTTAGTAATATGAGACAGAGAATAGCTGGAGTTTTTTGAGTCTGTCCATGTAGGACATGTGTTTAAGGCCTAGGATCCTCTTCGTGAGGTAACTTTGTGGACTTTCCGGATGTTGCATGTGCTAGTGAGGTACATGCCAAATGGGGCATTATACTCGATGACTGGCCTAATGAGGGAAGAGTAGAGAGAGATGATGACCTCTTTCTTCCTGGATGCAAAACCCTTGGTAATTAGATGTGCTACATAGAAGGACTTTCTGACTACAGTGGCAATGTGGTGGTTGAAGGAGAGATTGTTTTCAACCTGTGTCCCCAGATCTCTTATAACGCCTTCAGTGTTCAGTGGGCTCCCATCGATGTGGTAATTAGTGGGAACTGAGTTTTTACCAAAGGAGATGATGCATTTTTTGGCGTTAAGCTTAAGGCCATGGTTTCAACACCAGTCACCGGTCTCAGTGAGGCCTTTCTGTAGGATGTCTGCATCACTTGTGGAGTTAATAATGGCTCTCAGCTTGCTGTCATCTGTGAACTGGGTCAGCCAGAGTTTCTCTGTGTTGGCCTGGACTTCTGAGAAGTAGATGCCAAACAGGAGAGGACCCAGGACCGATCCCTGTGGGACTCCACTCATGACTGGTCCTCAGTCTGACTTGGAGTCTGCTACTTTCACATTGTGGGTTCTATCTGTGAGGCAATTTGCAACCAATGTAGTGATATAGGGGTTGATGCCTAGACTGATGAGTTTATCAATAATTCCTGAGTGGGGAATGGTATCAAAGGCTTTGGCCTGATCGAAGTAGGCTGTATGAACTGCCTTGCCCTCATCCACAGCTCTGGTGACTGACTCAAAGAAGTCAACCAGGTTGAGCAGGCATGATCTACCTTTCACAAAACCAAATTAAGTCGGATCTAGAGTTTGGAGATTCCCTATATCCTTGTTAATTAGGTCCATGATGATGCACTCCATAGCCTTATATATCAGACTTGTCCGGCTATTGGGGCGATAATTCCCAGGGTCTATAGCTGCTCCTCCTTTATGCTGAGGGATGGCTGTAACAGTGCTCCATTTGGTAGGGACAAAGCCTGAGGATGGGTGTGATTGAACAGGGCACACAGATGTGGTGCCAGTTCACTTTGTAGTTCATGTATAACACATCCAGGGATATTGTTGGGTCCCATGGAAGCTGTATTCTTGGCCTTGGATAATGCAGCTTTAACCTGTGCTGCAGTAATGCTGGGTGCCTGGCTTTCCTCCGGTATTGTGATTAGTCCTTTGGAGGGTGGTGAGGAGGTTAAGTTGGCACTGAATCTGTCACCCAGTATGTTGGCAGTATCTGTTGGCTCAGTATAGGAGGTACCATTATGCAGTAACTCAGAGCAAACCTGGGTATTGCCATGGAGATTCTTGATATAACTATAGAAGGCTTTGTGGTAGTTTTTAGTGTCTGCAGCAATTCTGCCTTCATAGCTGGCTTTAGAGGTTTTGATGACGGATCTCAACTTTTTGTTGAGGCTAATAAGGGAGTATTTCCAGTCTTGGGACTTCACCTTTTTCTGCAACAGTTTCTTCCTTCTGTTGTAGAGTTTATCAGTGGCAGAGGACCACCAGATTGGCTTCCTTTTTTGGAGGAGAGCGACTTGGTTCTGTTGGGTATGGCTAGTTTCATGCATTTATTTACATGTTTGTACAGTGCACTGGTGTATGATTCGGCAGTCATGCATCTATTTTCCATTGACATGGGTGCCGTGAAGTTAGCCACCTCTGTTTTTAGGAGCCCAAAGTCAGCTTTGGAGAAGTTTTTCATGGGGGTTACTTTTGTGAGGGGTGTGGGTGAGATGTGGATTTCCATGGTGATTAGTTTGTGATTGGATCTAACCAGGGAGGAAATGACTATTAGTGTAGAGCAATGTTTGCCCATGTTAGTAATAACCAGGTCAAGGATGTTGCTTCCTCTAGTGAGGGTAAGAATGAGCTGGTCCAAGGCATTGGAATTAATGAATTCCAGGAAACGTTGGGCCAGTATATTGGTGCATGAGTAGCTTTCTCAGTTGATGGAGAGGTAGTTGAAGTCACCTAGTATGAGAGTGTTGGGTTGGACCTCAGTAGTTTCCAGGGTGCTTAGGAACATGGAGTGAGAGTCTTGGGACATGGTTTGGGACCTATAGCAGGCTACAACCTGAATCACCGTCTTACCCAATGGTAGTTGTACCTGAAGTATCTCAGATGCGTTATGCTGGGCTACTAGTCTGGAGGTGTGCATAGCCTTGATGAATATGGAGACACCACCACCTTTGGAGCTTTGGTCCATGTTGTGGGGCCAAAAGGTGTGGAATGAGTTGTAGCCCGGTAGCGCAGGTATGCTTTCTGCTGCTTTAAACCAGGTCTCCGTTACAGCACAAATGTCGATGTTCTCCATTTTGAGGAGTGCCTTGAACAAGTGCATCTTGAGATTTAGACTTCTAGCATTGAGCAGTATAACCCTCAGATTGCATTTATTTATAGCTGTCACGGTGGTAATCTGGTCTTTGGAACATTGCCTAAAAAGGCACTATAGGGGTGGCAAGAGCCTTAGCCAGTATCCAGAAACTCAGGGGTGAAAGATGCAGGTCATCTCTGGCAAAGCATCGAGGTCTGTCAATCATGTCATCCCAAGCAGACAGATACTGGATCCCCTTAGAATGACACCAGGAAACATAGCCAATTGTTGAAGTCAGTCATTTTCTGCTTGTACTGCGGTATCATTCCAGGAACAGTAGGATGCTGCTCAGGGCTAGGGTCATACCTGCCTGGGCCACATTATCCGAAAGCTCCTCCTTGTCTCTTTTCATGTAGTCCAGGGAGGTGCATCTCAGGTCATTCACACCCACATGGACAGTGACAGAGTCATACTTGTACATGTTGTGGAGTGACCTGAATGCGTGTGTTATGAGTCGGATTAGGGCACTGACAGACAGCTGACTGTTACCTTCTCCTTATTCAACCTAGTGAGTGGGATATCAGGATTTCTCACTATTGAGTCACCTATTATTAGTGTATTGGGCAAGTTGTTTTGCCTTAGGGGCTTAGGTTGAGAGGGCAAACTGCATAGGTGAGCTATGTGTCTTGTGGTTTGTGCTGTGTTGTGGTGGTTGAGTGTGTTTCTGCCTTGGAGGTCTCTGCTGTTTGGGTAGATTTCTATTGAGAGCCTCCGCAAAAGTGGGTGTGTGGTTTGTGTTTTTATGTGAGAGCTGTGATGGTGGGTGTTCTGGAGGGCTATGTGTTACATGTGGTGTGGTGCAGGTGTTGACCTTCTTCTCTTGACCAGCTATTCCAGTCCTGACTTGAGAGTACATGGCTTCCAATTTGGATATATAAGTGCATCTCTCACAAGTGTTGAAAGGTAACAGGAGAGGAGAGGTTTGTCTGTGTACATGACACAGTTGCTATACTGCCTCAGAATGTCCAAGTTCACCAGGTTAATAGGAAAAAGCACAGGGAACTGATCTTTAGACATGCTAGAAGGGATGGCCATTATTGCTAAGTACTGTAGCTGTTTCTTTATATGGCACTTTTACAGGAAAAATGTCACTCAAGGTGTCTGAGTCGGTACAGAGCACTGCCAAGCACTTGAGGGGAAACTAATACGTAAACCTCGAAAATTTAAGGATGAAGTATTTAGGCAGATATTCTGAAGTTAGAAAGAAATCAAGCATTACTTACTGAAAAATAAAGACTTAGCTTATCAAGAATGATGAAATGAGGGGAGTCATATGAATGGCTACTGCATGGCTACTACTAATGCTAGTCTCAGCACAGCTTCACTCTGTTGGGATACAATACTCCTTTGCTTCTTCTCTCACCAGAAGCAAAATGTTAGCATCAATCCCAAGAAGAGAAGCAGGCCACGGCCTGTTTGGTGATCCACAGTCTTGTCCCAGATGATGCAAGGGTCTGCAGGCTTGTAGCCTTTTTCTGGTAGATGCCTCGAATAACAACCAGACCAATCAGGTATGTTAAGCACAGACACTCACTCTCCAACCAGAAAGAGTCAGGAATCAGTGAAGTCTGCTCCTACTCTCACCAGGATCAGAATATAAGCACATATTCCAAGCTGTCACCTATAAAGCAGTTATTAAGCTTTTTGGTGATCAGCAGTCTCCAGGAAATAATGTAACTGCACTCCTTCTCTCACCAGGAGAAAACAGAAGCACTAATCCCAAGATGACTACCGAGAGGCAGAATGTGGGCTGTCCAGTAACTGGTGGTCTTGCAATAGATGCTTAAAGATAAGATGAAAAAAATGATTTATCCTAAACACTGTAGTGTGCACCAGAGGAGTTAGATGTGAAAGCAGGCAACTTAAGTTTTAGTGGAGAGTCACTATTTCTAAAACAGTAAGATAGATTGAAAGGGGTTGGTCACTTTTGTTTTCTGGTACTATGAAATACAGTAGGATGGACAATACATTTAAATAGTTGGAGGGGAGTGATTTCACAAAATGATAATTTTGTGCTTACACCAGCCAGTAAAAGCAAAGAGGAAATGAGATATATGGTTAAATTAACATAAGGGGCAGGCAACTAGAAAGACAGTCGTGTTTAAGAACACAACAGTAATCATGTGGGAGGGTGGGAAAAATTTCTGTCTGACTCACAAGAGACAGAGCTGTGGTCTCTTTTCAAGTTTTAATATGCATTTAAAAGCAGAATACAAGTAAACACAGCGCAAAGAAAACAAATCACAGTATACAAAATAGAAAAAGGCAATACAGTAATACAAAATGTGCTAAAAGGTGCTAAAGCCATAGCCTATCCCATTTCCATTCTGGTAAACAGAACTATAAGTGAAGGAACTATTCCAGCTATCTGGAAAATTTCTCACATCATCCCACTACACAAAGGTGGAAATTCTAATGACTTTTCTAACTATCGTCCTATAGCTCTACTATCTCCTCTAGCAAAAATAATGGAGAAATGCATCCATAAGCAACTACTTAACCACCTACTTCAAAATAACTTACTTGCCAACTGTCACCATGGATTTAGACCTTTTCACAGTACTGCCACTGCCCTTCTGTCCTTCACTGACTTCATTAACAAAAACCACAACAACAAAATTCTCTCCTCTGCAGTCTTTATTGATTTATCTAAGGCTTTTGACATGGTCAATCACCAGCTCCTCTTAAATATATTGAAATCCCTCTCACTTGATGCTCTAGCCATAAACTGGTTTAAATCTTACTTAGACAACAGACAACAGGCTGTGCTATGGGAAAACAATTTATCTACTCGCCTCCTTATTTCCCTGGGTGTTCCTCAGGGCTCTATATTAGGCCCACTTCTATTCTCCATTTTTATTAATGACCTTCACTTAACAATTCCTAACACCACCTGTATTCAATACGCAGACAACTCCACAATAATTTGTTCAGCCACCTCTCCAACCAAACTACAGTCCCTGACCCAAAAAGCATTTAATATAGTAGAACAATGGTTTTTAAACCACTGCCTTCTCCTAAACCCCCCCAAAAAACAAGCTTTTAATTTTCACTCCAACCCAAAAATCCACACCAATAAATTTCACACTCATATCTAAAAATGGCACTAACATATCTCCTGACTCAACCACTAAACCTTTAGGAATAACAATAGATAACAACCTTACCTTTGATACTCATATAAACAGCACAATAAAAACAGTCAACAAGAAATTGGGGTCCCTTTATAGAATCAAACCCTTTCTTACACCAGCAGCCAGGACCACCGTAGCCAGAACTCATTTAATCTCCACCCTACTCTATGCTTCACCTACATACACTAATCTTTCTAAAAGCAATCTCAACAAACTGGCAATCTCCTATAATAATATTGCTAGATTTGCCACCGGCTCTCCTTTTAGAACTCATCATTGTCTTAATCTTAAACAACTAGGATGGCTAGAATTTCTAAACCAGCTACATTTTCACCAGCTTGTCATAGCTCATAGGACCCTGTATCAACCCACCAACACTCCAATACTCTCTTGCCTCATTACACCATATAACAATCTTAAACATTTACACTCCTCAAACAGACTGCTTATCAATACCAGCAAATCCAATAACTTAGCTGTAGACTCTCTGTTCTCTAATACTCTTGGAAAGCACTGGAATCTTCTTCCCTCAGAACTTACAACTCTGTCTTCTTTGACACTTTTTAAACAGAATCTAAAACTATTTCTCAGTAAACATTGGATGTTATGTGATCCTATCTCGCCTACATTCTGACTGATGGGTTCGGAGCCGATCCTCGGCTCCGACTCGGCACGCTTATGCCAAAGAGCGAAGTCTCTTATTGGCTGAGCTTACTATATCCCAGGATGCACCACTACCAGTCCCCCAGATCTCGTTTGCCGCTAACAAGCGAAGACGTGGTCTCGAGCTTGGCTGAGCTAAGTAGTGTTTTTCACTTACTTTCCTGTCAGGGATTTCCTTAAAATTCAACAAAAAGCTGTTTTAACAGCTATCTTGTGTTTCTTGTTGTATGAGTGAAGAATTTTCTTGGTGAATTACTTGTGTGGTGACTGCGTATTGTCTGACTAGAAGTCCCATTGAGTTGAAGGGCCTTCCCCTGTCAGTCCGTTGTCTGGCGAGTCCCGTATTATTTTTTTAGGGGTCTTGGATCCTTTAGTTTTATATTTTTCTATTTGTGACAGTCCTTGTTTAAAAAAAAAAAAAAAAAGAGAGATAGAAAATTTTCTGTGATAGTGTGTTTTGTGTTTTTGGCTACTTCACTAACTTGATTGCCATAATGTCACAGGCTCCTAGGCCTTCAGGGTTTAAAAAGTGCACTAAGTGCAGTTTCAAAATGTCAATAACTGATGATCATTCTCTCTGTGTGTACTGTTTGGGCGCTAAACATTTGCAGGAGTCCTGTAGCGTGTGCCACGCGTTTTCCTCGAGGGTCCTCCAAGAGACAAAAAATAAACTTATTTTAAAAGGCCTTATTAAACCCTCATTTGAAGAGGCATTAGCTTCCTCTCCTTCTCCTGCTAAAAAGAAAAGGGCGTCGGCTCCGACCAGTCCGTCGGAACCGACCGCCAAAAAAACATAGGCAGGCTTCTCCTTCGGCTCCACGGACTTCGGAGCCGAGGGCGGAACGGTCTGCCTCGATGCCTCCAGCCACGACTCCTCTGGGTTCGGAGCCGACGCCTGGGGCATCGAGGCGGGTCATCTTCATCGGCTCCACTGATCTCGGAGCCGATGAAGGTTGTCCGCTCAGACACTTCCTCCTCGACGCCGAAGCCCTCTTCGGCACCGATGGAAATTGGTTTGAACATTCCTTCGGCGCCGATAATTGTCGAGTCGATTCGGAGCCGGTCCCCTAGTCCCTTGGAGCCGTTGGAGAGGCCTACTCGGACCCATTCGGTCTCTTCCAGGTCATCAAGGATGTCAGATTCGGACATAGACAGGGTGCTCCAAAGACTTTTCCAGTCCCCAGTCTTTCAGAAATTTGTTTCGGCTCCGACCCAATTGGCTTCGGAGCCGATAGCCCACTCTATTGCCATTCCTCCTCCGACCGCTTCGGCTCCGTCAGAGCAGGTGCTGATGGAGCCAGTGGAGATCCTAGGGTCGGCTCCGACCCTTACTCCAACCCCGGCCTTCGGGTCCGAGTTTAGCACACGGACTTCTTCGGCCGGACCCGGGGGTGACGTTTCGGGACCAATGTTGTCGGTTCCAAGCCTCCCTCTCGGTGCTTCGGCCGCGGGATTTCCGTCTGCTATCATGGCTCTGGAGACTGGACCCTCCCAGGATTCTGGGGGTCCGGCCTTCAGAGCTATGAGGAGTGCATTGGCCAAGTCTTCTTCGGCCATCTCTACGGCTTTACCGGCACCTTCCCTGGGCATGAAGACTGGGTCTTTGGCAGTTCCCCTGTCTCTAGGCAGCGGAGCCCCAGGGCCTGAGGTTACCCCCACTGGGGGTTCCCCTCCTCCTGAGGGTCTTTCGGAGTTGTCTTCGGAGGAGCCCCCAAGGAAGAGATCGTGCAAGAGGAAGCACGTGGACTCCCCCGATGAGTCTCTTACATCGGACACTGATCTTGATGATGCGGAGGGGTCCCCAAAGTCGTCCTCGGATGATGTCTCATTTGCAGACATTCTAGAGATCCTCAAGCAACGAGGCGGCTGGAATTCCAAACCCCCCTCCGCTGACGAGTTGGTGTTCCTCAAGGCCTTCAGGGCTCAGCCCTCCGCCTCCTGGGTGTCTCCGCCCTTCGACGAGCTCCTGGATTTGGTTTGTCGGAGGGCGTGGGAACATCCAGATACTGTGGAACCAGTGCCTTCTCGCCCTAACAAATTTTTGTCTGCCCCACCCGAGAAGGAGTTCTTAACGAAAGGCGTGGCTGTAGATGCCATGGTGGTGGCATCTGCTACCCAGCAGGACATGGCAGAGGCTTCAACGTCCGTCCATCCTCCTAATAAGGAGTCTAGGAGCATGGACCGGTACGGGAAGCGCACCCTGACTTCAGCAGCCTTTACTCTGAGGTCCCTGAATTATTTGGCACATTTCACCAGACTACAGAGGGATCTGGTCAAGGAGCTCTCAGACTCCCTCTCAGGTAACCTACCTGAGCAGCTAGCCCAGTCGGTTAGCTCTCAGTTGGCTATCCTTAACTCGATTTCTAACTCGTCCATGAGGCTCATTTCATATGCGGCAAGGGCGGGCAGAGCGGCAGGCACAGGTGTGGCTCTACGGAGACAAGCCTGGCTCCGTTTGTGTCATTTCGCGGAGGCCTTCAAGTCTTCCTTTGCCGACGCTCCCTTTGATGGGTCCTCTTTGTTTGGACCCAAGGTAAAAGACACTCTTACCCGCTGTGAGCAGGAGGGAAAGACTTTATCTGCCATAGGAGCACGTTATTCCACTCCCTTTCGGCCTTATCCCAAGGCTAAAAGAGGAGGGAAGATGTGGTTCCGCAAATCACAGAAATTCTTTCCCCAACAGCAGGAAGATTCCCCTTCCAGAGGCAGAGGACGGGGAAATTTTTCTGGGAGACGCCGTCCCAGAGGCGGCAGAGGCCCCCGCAACACTGGAGACCACGAGTCCTTTCGTGGCTCTTCAGCCTCCCACACTTCATGAGGGATTGCCCGGCTGTGCTGCTCCGGAGCCAGTCGGGTGCCGTTTTGCCAAGCACCTAAAAGCCTGGGAGTCTATTACTCAGGACAGATGGGTGCTTTGGATTATTGCCGGAGGTTACACCATTCCCTTCACACACTCACCCCCACCGTCCAAAAACATCCCGGACCCACCACCCAGTCAAAGGGAAATTGCAGCCGTAGAAGCTTCAAAGCTGCTAGAAAAAGGAGTCATCCAACCGGTCCCCACAGACCAGATCGGATCCGAAATTACTCAAGGTTCTTTTAGTGCCAAAAGACAGGGGACCTGAGACCCATTTTGGATCTCAGCAAACTAAACCAGTCCGTCATGAAGTCCAAATTCCGAATGGTCACTTTACAATCCATTCTCCCATTGTTGGAGAAAGAGGTTTGGATGTGCTCCATAGATCTCAAGGACGCCTATTATCACATACCGATACATCAGGCGTCCAGGAGGTATCTGCGCTTCAGCCTGGGAGACAGTCATTTCCAATTTTGTGCACTGCCCTTTGGTCTCACCACAGCCCCCAGGGTGTTCACCAAGTGTTTGGCAGTAGTGACTGCTCACCTGAGGAGTCTCGGATTCCAAGTGTTTCCCTATCTGGACGACTGGCTCCTGATGGCCACCACCAGGCATCTACTACTAGAGAACCTACAAGCCACCATCTCCCTGGGTGCTTCCCTGGGAATTACATTCAACTGGTCAAAGTCTGTCTTGCTGCCTTCTCAGCGCATAAGATTCATAGGAGCAGAGATAGACTCAAAATTAATGCGAATCTTCCTTCCTACCGAAAGGATACAAACATTACAAGATCAAGTCCGAGCCCTGCTTCTAAGATCCAAAGCCCCAGCCAGGATGGTCCTGCAACTTTTAGGTTCAATGTCTGCCACGGTTCTCCTAGTTCCTCTGGCAAGATTGCACATGAGGATTCTTCAGTGGCTGTTATCGACACAATGGTCTTTTCAGGATCTCCCCCTCAATCATCACATACTGGTTACAGAAGCGTGCAACCGGCACCTCCGCTGGTGGCTTCTGCCATCCAATCTGAATCAGGGAAGACCTTTGTTATACCCTCCGGTGGCCACCTTGACAACGGATGCCTCCCAGACGGGTGGGGGGCATTGTCTGGGCAGGTCAGTTCAGGGTTCTTGGCTTCCAAACGAAACATTTCTCCATATCAATGTGTTGGAAATGAGGGCTGTACTTCTGTCCCTACAAGCCCGCCACAAGTTTCTCCCTCAAGGCATTATCGCCATCCACACAGACAACATGTCAGTGGTCTGGTATCTAAACAAACAAGGAGGGACCAGATCTTACCCCTTTGCAGAGAGGCCATGAGGGTGTGGGAATGGGCAGTGGCTACCAAGCGCTTCCTGGTAGCGACCCACATTCCAGGAAAATCCAATGTATTGGCAGACAGACTGAGCAGGACTATTCTCTCTCCTCACGAGTGGTCTCTGAACGAAACAGTAGCAGCTCAGATTTTCAAAAGATGGGGGATTCCGTGCTGCGACCTGTTTGCAACACGAGAAAACAGGAGGTGGAAAAGGTTCTTTTCCTTGACCCCGTCAAGGGAGGCAGCTACGGATGCTCTAGTCCAACCTTGGCCAACAGGACTGCTTTATGCTTTCCCTCCGATTCCACTCCTCCCCAAAGTCATCCAGAAAGCTTCCCAATTGGGGTCCACAATGATTCTAATTGCTCCGCACTGGCCTCGTCAGGTATGGTTCCCCTACCTACAGAAATATACTCTGGACGGTCCTTGGTTCTTGGATCTAACTCCGGACCTTCTGGTTCATCAGTCGGGACAACAGCACCAGTCCCTTCACACTTTGAAATTAACAGCTTGGCTCCTCCACTTCCGACTTTAGTCAGAAATCACACCTTGGACCCGGAAGTTATTCACATTTTATCTTCAGCCCACAAACCCACCACTAAGAAATTGTATCACAGTAAGTGGAAGAGGTTTGCTATCTGGGCTCAACTCAGAGGCTTAGACCCTATTACTGCCCCGATACCAGAGGTCTTGAAATTTTTAACATCCTTGTTTAATCAAGGATCTTCAGTCTCTACTATTAAAGTCCAACTAGCAGCTATCTCCAAATTTCACGAATCCATAAACCCACCGTTGATGAGCAGCAGATTATGTAAAACTTTCATGAAAGGTGCTGTGCTTTTAAGACCCCCAGTTTTTCATCCTGCGCCTCCGTGGGATCTTGATTTGGTACTTTGTGCCTTTACATCTTCCCCCTTTGAACCAACTGCTACATGTGAGTTGAAATATCTGTCTTGGAAAACTGCCTTCTTAATTGCAATTACCTCTGCAAGAAGAGTTTCAGAACTTCAAGCCCTGTCTATCAAACCACCTTACTTGATTTTTCACAAGGATAGAGTATCACTTAGACCTAACCCATCTTTTGTCCCAAAAGTTTGCTCTAATCTCTGTCTCCAACAATCTTTAGAGCTACCAGTTTTCTTTCCAAAATTTTCAAACAAAGCGGAATATACCTTCCATACGTTGGATGTTCACAGGCAATTACGCTTCTATCTAGATAGGACTCAGCAAATTCGGAAAACAGATCAATTGTTTGTGTCCTTTTCAGATAATAAACTGGGTAAAACCATCACTAAAGCTACTATTGCCAAATGGATCAGAGATTGCATAACTCAAGCTTATTCCTCTTCAAATAAGCAACTTACAACATCTGTCAAAGCTCACTCTACTAGAACTATGGCTACCTCTATTGCATTCCATTCCAAGCTCGCTATTTCTGAAATTTGTGCTGCGGCTACTTGGTCCAACCCGCACACTTTCATTTCCCACTATAAATTGGATGTGGCATCTAAAGGACGAGCATCATTTGGTTCCACGGTACTCAGGAGTGTTTTCCAGTGAGCCACCCAGGATTTAGGTGCTAGGGACGCTGTCCCATCAGTCAGAATGTAGGCGAGATAGGATCGTATAACATCTTTTAGTTATGTACTCACCATAACTTCAGATGTTTGTGATCCATCTCGCCTACATTCCTAATACCCACCCTCCTTCCCCCTGCCTTGGAGATCAGAAGAGATTGAACGGTTTGGGTTCTACTGTTTTTTATCTTGTATCATCTGTCAATGTTATATAAGCAGTGCATGCGTGTGTGCATGTATGCGGACAAACTAGATCTGGGGGACTGGTAGTGGTGCATCCTGGGATATAGTAAGCTCAGCCAATAAGAGACTTCGCTCTTTGGCATAAGCGTGCCGAGTCGGAGCCGAGGATCGGCTCCGAACCCATCAGTCAAAATGTAGGCGAGATGGATCCCAAACATCTGAAGTTATGGTGAGTACATAACTAAAAGTTATGCCCCTGTACTAACCCTGACTAACTTTCTCTCTATGCACATGTTTGAATACACTGTATCGCTATCAATGTATCCCTAATCAACCAAAGACCATGTTATTGCGATTTAAAACATGTATATATGTAAATAGTACTATCTCTTGCACAATACCTTGTACTGTTTTGTGTTTTGCTCACTACAAGTATTGTATCTTTATAAACAACAGCTGTTATATACTTGGACTGTTGCAACTTCCTATATTGTATCTGTGTATCTGACTTGGAGCTTTTCTCCCCGGGCCTCTACTGAAAAGGGACATGTATCCAGTTCGACTAGCCCAGTCAACAAATGTTAAATAAATAAATAAAAATAAAAATACAACAAATAAAAAGCACACTAACCTTTCCCTCACAGCAAACTGTAACAAAGTCTGGGTGAGCCTTTCCAGTAAAGCTCTGAAGTGTTTTATTTTTACCCCTTAAATAGAAGGTTTAGTTCCTAGCTCCACCTCCTCAGTACACCGATGATTAACCTTAACTGACCTGTTGTAACTTATGTGTGACTCCTTAATTGACCTGTTCTAATTTCTGTCTGACTCACAAGAGACAGAGCTGTAGTCTCTTTACAAATTTAAATATGCAGTTAAAAGCAGAATACAAGTAAACCATAAGGTAATGAAAACAAATCACAGTATACAAAATAGAAAAAAGCAATAAAGTAATACAAAATGCAAGTAATAAAAAGCACACTGACCTTTCCCTCACAGCAAACTGTAGCAGAGTCTGGGTGAGCCTTTCCAGTAAAGATTTCTTCTCAACAGTTCTTACTGATGCCATTTGGTTTACTTGCTAAATCTGTTTTTATTCAACCGTGGTAGAAACTACATGGACATCTGCATTTTCTACACATATTCTACTTCATTGGGCTTTCTGTGAACCCCTCCTTATGATGGGTTTCATGAATTTCATGAATTTTCCAGTCTTGTTGCTGCCAAGTAGATATCCAGTTTGCTGGTCCATCAGTTACTGTTTGTGCCTTCTCCTGGCAGCAACTGACTGATGACTAGTACAACAGCTCATAGTTCATCTTGATTACTGGAGTCTGCAGATCCTTTGTTGTATAATGCAGTCTCTTTTTGTTGGTTGTACGTCATGGCTGTCCAGGTTCTGTAGTTTGCATTAATTTTAGCAGAACCATTAGTAAACCATGCATTTTCATGATCCATTACTGCTATCTGGTCAAATGAAGGCCCTTCATTTATGGGTAATTTTAATAATTTCAGTTGCTTTTGCTCATGTATATCTATATCTTCCAGAAAACAAAACAAACACAGCTAATTCGTGTTCCATCTGGGATACTTTGAGTACAATGTTAACGCATTCTTGCAGATACCATCACCATTTTGTACACTGGAAGTTTGTCTGATGCTGATTTTTATTAAAATATTATCCTGTTAACCACCCCTAGCTTGGGTAGTCATTTTTACGGTCTGTTCACTGTTTTTTTTCTTTTGTTTCAACTCAGAGCAGAAGCAGTATACGTGGTTCACATATAGTTCTAAGGGTCTTCTATCAAATTTATTCACCAAAATCCTAATGGCTAAGTTTAGGTGATACAGTTTTGTTTTGCCAAAGACCCCTAACACATCACACTGTTTCAAATAGTTATTTTAAGAGTAAATGGTTATTGGGTGTGTATCAGACCAAATCCTACACTTTGCTGCAACGTTTACTTTGCTTTAGAAATGCTGCAGTGTTATTTTGAGTTAATGGTGGATAGGGTGCTGATACTAGTCCAGTACGGGGTACAAATGCTATCCAGAACCTCACTGCTCCTAAAAATAGGTTGTGCATATCGCTTTGTTTTTGATACAGCAATTTGCTGACACTTGTCTCTTTCATCTATTCTGTATTTTTTATAATAATCTTACTGATGTTTCTTGTAGTGTATTATCATTCATAGTACACCTGTGATTTAAAGAGATGCTGTATGACAGTTCATCCTGCATATTCCACATCAGATTGACCACCTGTGATCATGGGATCATTAACATAATGAAATACAATCATAGCTGCAGTTTAGATAATTGTTTTGCTGTCATTCTGTGACACGAGGTGTAGCTGATACTTGAAAGGCACAAGTCTACTGTTCTGTGAAAGCAATTTGAGCTTTGCTTTCCTCAGCTATGAGAGTAGAAACAAAAGCATTTTTTACATCCAAAACTATGTGAGTATGGTCTAGAAACTAAAGGTAGTTTTTCCCACAATTGTTACAAATCATGAACAGTAACTGACAATAATGGCAGTACTCCTGTATGAACATTTGCTTTTTTATGTAGCTATTACAGCTATGAACCACATAGGTACACCATCCCCTTATAACCTTTATCTTTATCTCAGTTGTTTTTTTTCCCCATACGCATCACTCTCTGTAATTTCCCCTAGAATCTTCAGGGATTGTCTACAAAAGTAGATATCTTTGCTACAGTGTCTACTAATCCCATTTTGTTCTGTGGGGTCATTGTTCCAATAAACAGTTTGAAGCTCATGGGAACAAATAATTCAGTTATAATTGCCTTCACTGTGCCGCTAGCCACACCAGGTCATGTTATTTCACCTTTTTTCCGTTGGGGTTCTCCACTTCTGATTGTTCCCTTTCACTCCCTGTTTCCAACCTTCTGTGACATTTCTTTTCTGCTATTCCCTTCATTCTTCATCAATTGGCTGATCAAGGTATAGTTCAATACTCTTCATGTTAATCACTGCTGCAGTAGCCTAAGCTATATGGACTATATCCTGCATAGACTATAACAGCCTGCTAGATGCCAAGAGTTTCCTTGTGCCCAAATTGTTAATCATCTCAAGCTTAGAAGATTAAAAAAGACAGGTTTGGGTGCCACACCCTTCAGAGCTTTCCTGCCACTGAGAAGAGTGCTCCTGTATGGACTTTTGAGGATTGACGGTCTGCTAATGCTTTTCTGTTACTGGACAGATAAGCTCCATTCAGGGAAAAAAATCTTCCACATTACTTTTTTACGTGTTTAAAGTATTTTTTTCTGAGAAAAAGTACTTCTAAGCTAGGTTAAAAATATTTTCCTTGACTGTCTTGTGACTTTTATTACTTTTTAACAGGAGCACAATTTTTTAGTTTTGTGGTAAAAAGTTAAACATTTTTTTAAACTTATATGTGCTGTGGAGAAACTGTATTTATTTTAATTTTTGAAGCTAGGAAAGTATTTAACATGCTTTCTAGTCTGTTTTTTTTTCCTGAGGAAAAAAATATGTTTTTTTTTTACTTTCCTGTTTCACTATTGTTGCTAACTTCCCTTGGAAACAGGCACTATTTTCAACTTGACCGTGAAGCAAACTGATGTCTCTTGATCAGACATTCTTCCATCCACAAAAAGATTGTTAAGCAGCCTTTGCCACTACAGTGGACTATTAATTGCCTCAGCCTTAGGTGGGTGACTCTGCTGTGGCCAAATGTGGTTCCTCAGACCACTCATGTATATTGTCAGAGCCTTTTGGTCCATACAGCCACCATGGACAGGGGGTTGGCCACGTCCTCTGTGGCTGTTGTGATCCCCTCAGTGAGCAAGAGAGTCTCAGTTGTCAGTCATGGGAGAAGAGGTAGGGAATGTTCCCCTGCTTACCTAGAATCTTGTGCCTATCCCTGGTGAAGCTGTTGATGGTTGTACTGGGCCTGTTTTCCCTAATTTTCCCCATCAAAAAGAGACAGAAAACTAAACATTTATCTTCTTGTGTATCAGTTACTCTGGGCAGGAATAATTTGTTGGGTTTGGCCTAGTGTCTTGTGTAGGCTCTTAACCCTTTTTGTAAGGAGGTTTCTGGTAAAAGAAAAATGAACTCCTTTTTCCCTGAACAGGGTCAAGATTTGGAATCTATTGGGAATTATGAAGGGATAGCTGTATTTTTTTCTGATTCAGATTCTGAGGAAATTGTGGTATTTGATTCTCCATGTGAGGGATTCTCTTTCTCTTTCTGTAAGACTTCCAGGATTAACCAATGTTTTCAGTGGGAGAATACTGAAGATTCTCAGTTACTAAGAAAATGTTATGATTTGCTGCAACTGGAATTCCCCGAACATTCACCCACCCCCAGTGCTGCCAGAACTGAAGGATGTTTTTGGCACAGGATAACCAAAATAAAGACCAAATCCACCAAAATTCCACCACCAGCAAGATAGTCCAGAATGAAAAATGCAGACGAAAAAGAGCTTCCAGTAGTTTAATAAAACATAGCAAAATTGACAAGATTTATCACTTTTTGTTTTATTAAAGTACTGGAAGCTCTTCTTGGCCTGCATTTTTCATTCCTGGACTATCTTGCTGGTGGTGGAATGTTTTTGGTACAGCCTGAAGTTTCCTTGACATTCAACCTGCTGTGCCTAAGAAAGCAGCTATATTGCTAATTGTAATCCTTCTCCTTCTTCTGCAACTTTGATTTTTAGATTTCTATACTGACAGGCACATATGTTAAAGTTTATTCTGACTAGTTTTGAAAGTATGAGGAAGATTTTAGTCTCAGTTTCTCCTTGTGAGGAAAAATTTGCAATGTGTTTAGTTTCAAGTCACTACTCATTGTTTGAAAAGTGTTTGGATACTATTTCCAGGGCTGCTGCCTCTTGAACTGTTTTAAGGAGATTTGCCTGACTGCATTTTCAGAACCACCCAGATGTCAAAAATGAAATTTTGAGGTATTTTGTTTTTTAGAATAAATCCAAGAAATCAAAGAATACTGAACACCACGACTCGTTGAATCAGCCAAATAATCCACAAAGCAAACCTTTAATTCGATGCTAAACAATACCTTTTAAAATACAATAAAACAAGCGCTTTCGCCTGACAAATATCAGGCTTTATCAAGATGTTTTCACGAAGGATGTGTACAACCTTAAATAGTGTCATAAATTATCAATTGAATAATTAATTACATAAAATTGCATAAAATTAGTCCATTGATTGACTTTTAAAGTGCAAAGTGCATTAAATAATGAATAGGACGTTCAAAATGTATTATATTGTGTTAAATTTAAACATAATCTAGGATTGCTTGAATCTATTTAACTTTTTTTGTTTGTATAAAGTTAATTAAAAGTTAAACTGGCCAAACATTCCATCCATGCGTACCATATTAATAAAAGATACCAGTAAAAATACGAATCCATATAGTGTATTGTGAAAAGATCTTTCAATAAATGTCGCTATCTGTTGTGCACCTAAACAACCAAACAACTTCAATGGGTATTCTATAAAATATGTTATTAATGAAAATAATAAAATAATAAATAATTGAATAATAATAACACCATAAATAGTTGAATAAATAACGTTGTTAAAATACTTTAAGCTGTAGACCTAAAAATTACTAAAGTGCTCTTAAAGTGCAAAAGTTAGTAATATAACCTTGATCTATTCATTTTATATGATCCTATTCTTGCACATAAACAATCTGTTATCAATATTTGAAATCAATTAAAAATGGCTAATAAAAGGGCTAAAAAATCCAAAATCTTAGGTATGCTCCCACTATCTCATTTGAAAGTATTTTATATTTTGTGGTCTGCCCTTTATTTATTATTTAGTACTATTACAGCCTCGCCCGTCTAATCTTCAAGACACTTCTAATACTCATAGTGTCATTCATACCTGGGGGTTTGGACACATTCAACTTAATCTGCCATAATAATTCTCTATATTCAAGTGATGCTTCCCATTCCCCACCTCTGGGGTTCTGCATAACCTGCTCTAGTACCAAGAACTTGAGAGACATATCTGAACAAACTAATGAGTGCTTGAAAAAAGCATTTGATTCCTTTTTGCTATTAATTTCATATAAATGTTCATATATCCTTTTGCGGAGTGTTCTTTCCGTCTTCCCAACGTAAAAACTAGAGCAACCTGTGCAAATCCCTAAATATACTAAGCCCTTTGTACCACAA
The DNA here is from genome assembly GCF_019279795.1 of Protopterus annectens. Classification (NCBI taxonomy): domain Eukaryota; kingdom Metazoa; phylum Chordata; order Ceratodontiformes; family Protopteridae; genus Protopterus; species Protopterus annectens. The sequence goes on along the minus strand of NC_056734.1, from coordinate 1,007,708,643 downwards.
TTGTAGTACTTAGTTGGCTTTATTTAAAATTTTCTAGCTGCAATATAATAATTGCCTTCATTAAAAATGTATGGGCATTGCTTGCAGGCCCCACGTTTGTAAGTACCTACCTTAAGTTTGTGAGACATGGAATTCATAGTCTCTTGCCCCTCAAATAAGCCCTTTAAATTAATGTTTTTTGCATTAACGAATTTGGGTTGTACAGCAGTGTAATTCCTAGTGTTGTCGTTAGATTTTAAAATTGGCCAATACTTTAAAATCAAATTTTTAAACTTACTAGAATCATTGTTGAAAGTGTGAACCAAAGTGTTGTGCGTTTCCTGATGTTCCCTATTATTCAAATTTTTGGGATAATCCAACCCCTTACCCAACAAAGGGGCATATTTGTCTTTCCTTTGTGTGTTTACTTCGTCTAGCATTTTGTCAAATAAGTGCTTGGGGTATCCTCTTTCCAAAAACAACCTTTGGAGCAACTGAATTTCTTTCAGGTATAAATCATCAGTCCTACGTATTCTGGCTGCTCTGATTAGTTGCCCTTTCAAAATATCCCTTTTCTGTGCTAAAGGGTGCCCACTATCAAAGTGTAAATACAAATTGGAAAATGAAGCTTTTCTGTAAATTGTTGATTGAAAACCACATGTTTCAAAATTCTTACCTAAAAAGACATCCAAATAGTTCACACTATCCTCACTAATATTGTGAGTAAATCTCAAAAAGTGTGTTGTTCCATTGATGTAAGAAAAAAATTCATTAAATTCTTGTAAAGTACCATCCCAAAGCATACAAATGTCATCTAAAAAACGCTGGTAATGTACTACATTTTTTGCCCACGGTGAAGTGAAAATGTATTTCTTTTCCCACATATGCAGAACAATATTAGCATATGCCGATGCACAAGGGGTACCCATCGCTACCCCTTTCTTTTGCTTGAACAATTCTCCATTAAAAAATATGTAATTATTGTTCAAAATGATCTCCATAAACTCCACCAAGAGCCTTACAACATTGGCACTAAAATCACATGTAGTTACTAAAAATTCATGAAACAAATCTAGACCCTCCACATGTGGGATGCTTGGGAAAAGCTCCACTATATCGATCGTCACCAAGTATTTAGTCTTCTCATAAAATTCTTTTTGGATACTTTTCAAGAATTCCCAAGAATCCTTACATATGTAATTCAATGAATTAACAACATTTTTTAAAGAAATGTCAATGAATTTACCCAAGGGCTCTGTAATACTACCTCCCCCGGCCACAATCGGCCTAAATTTTAGGGGGTTTAACCCTTTGTGCACCTTGGGAATGCCAAATATTGTGGGGGTTACAGGTTTGTTAACAACCAAAAAATTAAATAATTTTTCATTAATGGCCCCTTGCATTAAGTTATCATGTAGTGTGAATTTGATCTTCGAATAAGCAATATTCACTTCATTTATGGAGCTAATAATGTATTGTTCTGCATCCTGTAAGGTATCATGCATAGCAGCTTCATAGTTGCATTTGTACATTAAAACAACCCCCCCCCTTTATCTGGCTTCATGATTCTCACTTTGTCAGATTTTAAAAAATTCATTAATTGCCAGCATTCTGGGGACAGGTTTTGCACATTTGAAGCATGAGAGTGAACTTGACTCCGTATGTCACCTTCAACTAAATCCTCAAAAATTTTTAACACTGGATGCATGGGCGGGTTAAATGTACTTGCTCTCGAGAACAAGTCTTGTACATGGTCTTGTCCTTTAAACCAAACATTCAAGTTTAACTTCCTGGTAAAGAGTTTTAATTCTAAAATTGTTTTAGTAACGTCCATAGGACGCATAGGGACAAAGTGGAACCCTTTAGTGAACAAGTCAAAGTATACATTACTAACCTCCATGTCAGTGTAATTATATATTGAGAAGTTGTTCTTAGAAACCACTGTGTAAGGGATAGTAGCTGAATCAAAAAAATTAGTTTCTAAAATGTCAGGTTCAAATCTGTTGTCATGTACTATCTCTGCTGTTTGCCCCAGCCCCGTTGTTGATATAATGGGCCCCTGTTGTTGGACCTGCCCGGGGGAAACTGAAAAACCTGCTGCATGTTTCTACCATTCGTATTAGATTTTTGCGCCAATCTTTCACTTCTTCTTGGCCCATCCACTGGGGATTCAACATTGTCAGCATTATCTGCCCCATTAAATCTATTGTTCACATTGTGATTAAAAGTTTTCAATTTATGCATGGATTGGTATGCTAACCCATTTTTATATTCATTAAGATCTCTTTCCAATTTTCTAATTTTTCTATTCACAATCTTAAAACAATGTTGGTCCACCTCCTGAAAAACATGATCATAGTCTCTCTTAACCTGGCCAAAATTACTATCAGAAATAACATCGTCGTTAAGTTTATTCAAGTCCACAAGTAAATTGTCCAGTTTGGATTTGTAATCTTTTATCATATGCTTAATCATTTCTAGGCCAGTCCTATTAAAAAGATCAGTCAATTCTTTGAATAAAATGGACCCTGGAGATGCATTGTTCGGAAACTTCATGTAGCGGAGTCCTTTCGGTACCCGCTGAACACGTAAGCATTCCGTTAAGTAATCTATCTCTAATTGAGTTGCTTTATATGCATAGAGCTTATCGCTTAACATTTTAAAGTTATCAACGGTAGGTTCATTCAACACTTCATTTCCAGAAAAAGTACCTGCTTTAAATGCGAACTGCTTTGTTGTCCAGGCATTGAAATTAAAAGTCGGCGCTGCTACTTCGGTGCCATTTGTTGATCCAAAATGCAAATTGTTAGCCCCTTCAATGGTCCCTTTCTGCAATGGTGGTCTAGAAGAGTTAAAAATACTTTGCTTATTCACCAATACATTGCCTGGACCTTTATTCTTGTCGAATTCCTGCTGCTGGTTTCCCGGAACCTGGTTACCGTCAGTTGGCTTCAATGAAGTTGTCAATTGCATAAGTAACCGGATAACTTGCTGAAACTCCTCCCGGGTCACTGGTACGTCATCCGGCACATCCTTCAAGATACTAGATCTAGCATCGTATTCGGACTGGCTGGTCCGTTCAGCCATGGTAGAAATGCCACAAAAAAACAGAATAAATCCAAAAAATCAAAGAATACTGAACACCACGACTCGTTGAATCAGCCAAACTTAAGGTAGGTACTTACAAATGTGGGGGCCTGCAAGCAATGCCCATACATTTTTAATGAAGGCAATTATTATATTGCAGCTAGAAAATTTAAAATAAAGCCAACTAAGTACTACAATTGCGGTACAAAGGGTCTAGTATATTTAGGGATTTGCACAGGTTGCTCTAGTTTTTACGTTGGGAAGACAGAAAGAACACTCCGCAAAAGGATATATGAACATTTATATGAAATTAATAGCAAAAAGGAATCAAATGCTTTTTTCAAGCACTCATTAGTTTGTTCAGATATGTCTCTCAAGTTCTTGGTACTAGAGCAGGTTATGCAGAACCCCAGAGGTGGGGAATGGGAAGCATCACTTGAATATAGAGAATTATTATGGCAGATTAAGTTGAATGCGTCCAAACCCCCAGGTATGAATGACACGATGAGTATTAGAAGTGTCTTGAAAATTAGACGGGCGAGGCTGTAATAGTACTAAATAATAAATAAAGGGCAGACCACAAAATATAAAATACATTCAAATGAGATAGTGGGAGCATACCTAAGATTTTGGATTTTTTAGCCCTTTTATTAGCCATTTTTAATTGATTTCAAATATTGATAACAGATTGTTTATGTGCAAGAATAGGATCATATAAAATGAATAGATCAAGGTTATATTACTAACTTTTGCACTTTAAGAGCACTTTAGTAATTTTTTAGGTCTACAGCTTAAAGTATTTTAACAAAGTTATTTATTCAACTATTTATGGTGTTATTATTATTCAATTATTTATTATTTTATTATTTTCATTAATAACATATTTTATAGAATACCCATTGAAGTTGTTTAGGTGCACAACAGATAGCGACATTTATTGAAAGATCTTTTCATAATACACTATATGGATTCGTATTTTTACTGGTATCTTTTATTAATATGGTACGCATGGATGGAATGTTTGGCCAGTTTAACTTTTAATTAACTTTATACAAACAAAAAAAGTTAAATAGATTCAAGCAATCCTAGATTATGTTTAAATTTAACACAATATAATACATTTTGAACGTCCTATTCATTATTTAATGCACTTTGCACTTTAAAAGTCAATCAATGGACTAATTTTATGCAATTTTATGTAATTAATTATTTAATTGATAATTTATGACACTATTTAAGGTTGTACACATCCTTCGTGAAAACATCTTGATAAAGCCTGATATTTGTCAGGCGAAAGCGCTTGTTTTATTGTATTTTAAAAGGTATTGTTTAGCATCGAATTAAAGGTTTGCTTTGTGGATTATTTGGCTGATTCAACGAGTCGTGGTGTTCAGTATTCTATATTTTGTTTTTTAACCCACTGCTGCAGAGGTGTCAGATTTTTCTGCCCTTCTGTAAATGCACAAGGGATTCTCAGCTCTCTCGTCTAATTTTGGCAAGAAACAACATAAACAGTCTCAGCAGATTGTTGGCAAGCAGATGTTTAAAAAGTAATGGCAGGGAGGTCCCAAAAAGAAAGCTGCCCCCCCCCCCACAGAACAAAGGGCAGTCAAACAAGTTAGAATGACTGTATAAAGGGCCTTGTTCCCTGATCCCCCGTACCAGCTGTCCTTTATTCCATCCATAAAGTCTGAATCTCCATTTCTGTCTCTCTCTGGCAACAGATTGTTTAAGACAAATTTGGTGTTAAATGTGATACATGTAGGATACAAATGGCAGTGGGAGGACATTCCTCCTTTCCATGGGATTCTTCCCTATCTGACATACCAAATTCTTTTTTTCTCTTTCCTCAGGATTTTACTGAAGAATGTTTTCAGTTCCAAAGAAATAAAACTGTTGGAGACCAGTTCTGGATCTTTCTTTCCTGAATCAGTTTGTGATAGTGCCCAAGTTCAAAATGCTTTTTCTGCACAACCTGTTATCCTTTCTTCTTTATTTGAGTTTTCTAGTGACCCTAGAATTAAAATATGCATACCATCAAATTCCTGTTCATCCAGATTTCAGGTGTTTCTTAAGATTTTATATTTCTGGATCACATTATCAGTTCTCTGCCTTACCCTTTGTCTAATCACTGCTCCAAGGATGCTCTCAAAGTGTCTGTCTCCTGTTATAACCCATTGCAGGCTACAGGGGAATCACAATTTTCTTTATTTAGATGACTTGTTTATCTTTGTAGAGTTTTTTCAAAGTGTCACAGGCTGGGGTTCCAAGAGAACATCAAAAGTCTTTGACTTCACTTCACAGGGTTGAGTTTGTTTGGTGCCTGCTAGACACCTCAGTACAAAGTGCTTTTCTTCCACAAGAAAAAAAAATCTATATTTAAACTATTCTATAGGTTTTCTATACTTCATTCACATCAAGGGAATGTCTAAGGATTTTGGGTTTCATGGCTTCTGTGATGTTCAAGATACCTCTTGCAAGACTCCACATAAGAAAGATACAATGGTATCTGAAATCTCTATGGTCTCAGCATCAATACCTATTGTATTTCCAAATTCCAGTTCTGGTATTTGTGAAAAGGGAAGTCAGTTGATGACATCAAATCTCTCTAAATCCCGGTCTCCCATTCTCCCCTTCTTCTCCAAAGCAGTTTCCTCAGACTTTGCTTAGGGAGTAGTGTTGATGGGTATACAAGTGTAGGGTCTTTGGGACAAAAAAGCCAGACCAAAGCCGACATAATAAAGATACTAGCTCATATAACTGCTCTGAACTCTCTCAGCTGTGGTCCGTAGGAGTATGAGAGTTATACAACTGTTTACAGACACTACCACAGTAATGTGGTACATAAACAAGCACGAGGGAACCAGATCTTATCCCCATGCAAACTAGCAATTTTAACATGGGATACAGCTTTACAGCACAGTCTCAGGCATCTTATTCCATAAGAGCAAAAAAAAAAAAAAAGAATCAGGGAGGTCTTCCAAGATTTGATCCATCTGTGGGAATTCCTACCTGCAAAATTCTGTTCCAGGGCTATATGCAAGAAGGTCTGGAAGACAGATGCCTTTTCTTTTTCTTGGACAGGAATGTTCTTATATGCTTTTCCATCATTCCCACTGATTTTAGGGTTACTTCTAAAGATTTAGGATGAGTCCCTAAAATTCATTATGGTGATTTGCTTCTTTTCCAGGCAACAGTGTTGCTCTGTACTTTTGGATTTGACCAGGGGCAGTTACCACAAGCTACTACATAGACTGAATTTACTCACACAAGATCAGAGTGTGATACATCCTGGCCCCAAACAACTACAACTGACTACCTAGATGATAGTGTCTTAATATCTTTTTAGGCACCTGTTTACTGAGGACATGCAGCAAGTATTAATATAGACAAGAAAGCCTGCTAGTAGAAAATCATATATTAACAAATGTAAAAAGTGTTCTAGTTTGTGCCAACAACATAACTAGCACCCATTCAGGGCTAGTTATTCTCTGGTTTTACAATATTTCTGTGAGTTATCATCCTATGGTCTGTCTTACACCACTGTCATGGTTCATTTGTCAGCTATTTTAGCATGTCTGACCATGCAATCTCATGTGAAAATGTTTTTGAAAGAGGTTTTACATTATATGCCTCCTAGAAAACCGATGGTTTCTCCTTGGAATCGTAATGTTGTGTTAGAGAAGCTAACACTTGAGCCATTTGAACAACTTTTTCTGGTTGAGCTGAGGTTCTTAACATGGAAAATTGTTTGCTGATTGCTCTTAGCTCTGTAAGAAGAGTATTTGAGTTGTAAGTTATCTCATCTTCCACAGAGACATTTATTTTAAAGAACTAATCCTTTTCTGCCTAAAGTGGCATCTAAGTTTACTTTAAGCCAATCTGTCCAATCTTCCTGTTTTCCTTCTAGAACCCAAAATGAGGGAGAAAGGATAATGCATACCTTGGATGTCCACAGACAAATCAGGTACTATATTTACAGCACAACATCTTTCAGAAATTCTGATCAGTTCATTTGTTGTGAAAGTAAGAAGGGACAACCTGTGTCAAAACAGACCATTTCCAAATGGTCGTCTTGTCATTCCTACCACAGTAAAACTATTCCAGATAGGAGGGGCTTTGGCTTCATCTATGGCTTTATGGAAAGGGTTGGACTTGAAGTATTCTAGAAGCAGCAGCAGCTTGGTCCTCTGTGCATACTTCTGCAAAGCACTATAAACTAGATTCCTTTTCCAGGCCTATGACAAGCTCTGCCAGGACCATACTCCAGGGGTTCTTTGACTTTTCCCCTTCTACCTTCCTGTTAATTTAACTTGTGGAAATCTAGCCATACAGCTAAGGCTACTGTAGCAGTGATTGACATGAAGAACATAGTATAGTTGCATAAATAAACTTACCATAACAGTAGATGTCTAAATGATCACTGCTGCAGTAGCTGCCCCCTCCCTCCATCCCCCTTGTTTTTTTTTAAGCCAGGGTATGGGTACATATTTTTTTCTTTTCCTAACAATGTCCTCAAAGGGCTTAGTCTACATAACTCTGTTGGCATAAAAGCTGTGAAGAGCTTGACACTCAAACCTGACTTTCTAGTCAGCTCAGCTTGAGCCAACTAATGGTTTGGGAGTGTGGAATGTGCCTTGAAGCTTTGGAAGCTGTCTGGCTGTTATAGCCTATCCAGGATTTAACCAATATAGGTATAGCTACTACAGCAGTGATCATTCAAACATCTACTGTTACAGTAAGTTTACTTACAAAACAGAACTTTATAACCAGCATGTTCCAGTTGAGCACTTCATGCAAGGGCAGAACTCCTGCTTGAAGTTATTTTCTCTTCTTTACCTTTTTTTCCTTTCCTACCTGCTCTTGTTGCCTCCTTTTCCATAGTGTTTACATTCCCTTTGTTGTAATTCCTTCAGTATTGCTACATCCCCTGCTTCAAAAACTACAAAAACTGTTTGCATTTGTTTTGCATACCCTTCCTGCTCCTTTTATACAATGTGTAAATGACATCTCCAATTTTTTTGCTCTCTTTGGCCCCACTGTCTGTTGATCATCAGTTTCCTCCTGGCGACTTGGCCCATTTGCTCCCCATCAGGGATGAGGGTTGATGAGTAGGGGCCATCATTCATGTAGCCATCAAGGGTGGTTTGTGGGTTTTGTTTTCTCCTTATCCATAGCATCATATACCCTGCAGTGCTTCTGGGATGTTGGTTGTGCTGGCAATGGAGGACATCCCCTCACTTCTTCAAGAATGGTCCTTCCAAATAGCCCTACCTCTCCCATCAAGGCACAAGCAGTGATTCCCCAGTCTCTGACAGGGAGTTAGCACTATCCAATGTGCCCCTGAGTGCATGCAATCCCCTTCTCCCCAGCAGAAGTGAGTGGGCCATGCCCATATACTTCTTCCTCATTGCTAGGCTGCTGCATTGCCAAGGGCACTAACTGAACCCAAATCACCTGAGTTATAGTCTCAGTGCTGTCTCTCTGTGCCATGGAGCTAGGCTAAATTACATTACAAATTTGCTCCCCAACACTACTTCCCAGTGCTGAGACTAAACATCTTTTCTACCATTGTGATACAGTTCCCTGGTTAATTTCTCATGACATTTTTCATTTCCTGTTCATCTGGATTAGCTGTAACATTCTGTCTATATATCAGTAATTCAAACAAATAGAATTAATGTTTTTAGCAAGGGGATAGCCCACTGATTTGCTAGAGAAAGTTCAAGGTGAAGTTTTTGAAGGCAGGAGTGAAATGTTTGCTCCATCCTTGGTTTAGGGCTCTCCTATGAGGGCAACCAAGGGTGACAGGAGCCCTGGGGCATGAGGCCAAAAGGGATATAGGTTTTGAGCATGCATTTAATGGAGAGTTTACTGGTGATTCCTGGGTTATTAAGAAAATAATGGAACGTGAATGGCAGAAATTGGCAAGTTTATCAGATCTTGGGGTGATTTCTGACACCTATTTTAAAATTATTTTTAGGAGGGGATCTAACATCAAGGAATTGTTAGAATACAATGAAGTTAAAAGTAGTAATCGAAATAAGGTGACTACATACAGCTGTGGTACATTCCCGGAGTGTAAGTATATTATTAATAAAGAAGCCATTGTATTGGAGGCTAGGGACAGGTACATAGAGGGTAAGGCATATAGTACCTGTGACTCTTGTGGAGTGGTCTGTATTGCTTTATGCAACAATTGTATAGTGTTTAATGTGGGCAAGACAGAAAGAAAATTAAGAAGAAGGGTGTGTGAACATACAAATGACATATGAATTAAAAACTTGAGGAGTGCATTGTATAAACATACCCTTACATGTTAAGAGGCCACGTTTTTATTTTTTGTTTTAGAAGGGATTCCCCCAATTTGAGAAGAGGATTGTGGGAAACAAGAATAGAGTACAAGGAGGTTTATTGGCAAATTCTTTTGGAAGCTAATAACCCCCCCCCCCCCACCGGACTCAATGATGCTGTTTCCCTTGCTCCTGTCCTGAAGCTGAGGGCAGCCAGGTTGTGAGCAACTAGTAAAAAGTGCTGTAATTATTTTATTAGAAGAGGGTCACTTGATATAGTGTTGTTTAATCCCTGCATTTTTATGAGGGTTTAATAGACTATGTAAATTTTTTAAATTTTACTGTTAAGATTGTAAATTTTAAGATACAATGATGATGGTATTGTCTTACCAAAAGTAATTTTATATATGGTAGAAAGGACGATGAGTATTTTTATTAGGTTATTTGTCAAAATAAAAATTCTTAAATTTTTTTCAGTTAATTTTAGGAAATAAAATTGAGTTTTATATGTTTATTTTATTTTGTGATAATGAATGAATTATTTATTAGGAAGCTTTACAAATTTTTCTTAGTAGCATTAATTGAGCCTTGATTGACATTCCTTGTTTGTAAATTAAAAGGGGTATATAAATAAAAGGATTGTTAATAATAAGTGTTACACATCTGATGATGTCCTTAGAGATGAAAACTTAGTGTTTAGTTAAGCGTTTACGTGTTTGTTGATTTTATTTCTCAAGTTAATGGTCCATTCTGTTTTGCCGCCTTTTGATATTCAATAAACTGGATAATTCAGATTTGCTGGTGGCCTTTGAAGTGCCTATTTGCTTGGATTACTGGTTTACATTTGGTGCTTTTTCTCCATTTGCTTTGGTTACTTGTTACAAGAGGAGACTTTGACCACTGTCTATTCTCTGTATATATGACAGATGACAAAGCCACATTTGACAATTTCTATATGGGATCATCTGTTGTTTTTCAGATTTTATGCTCATTAGCAATGGCTCTAGTATCTGTCTGTTCTGCCTTGAATGTAAATGCCAGCCAAAATAATCATGTGAATCATCTGATGACCCTTATTTGCTGCATTGACCATTTGTTTCAAATTACAATGGAATATCAAACTTGGAAGTCTACACCCTTTTCACATTCAGATATACTGCCTTTCCCCTCTGTTATTCCAAAGTCTGTGAAACCAGGCTGGAATGCTCTCTGCTTTTAACTCTGAATCAAACTAATCATCTCAGTCTGATTATAAGATTCTTGTTTTGTCCACTTTCTTCTCTAAAAGTCATACTTATGCATTTCTGTTCACATAAAGGGTATATGCTTGCTAAAGATTCCCCTAGCAAGTCATATTTGTGTCCCTGATTAGCAGACAAGGGAGGCTCACCTTCCAAGTAAGCTGGGTTGAGTTCTTATTTGTTCACCAGGCTTTCTCCATCCCTTGCTCTTTGCTGCCTGGGCTGCTGAAATACATACATAGTCAAAGTGATTAATGTTTTTCTAGCATTTTTTTATTTCATTTAAAGCATCTTGGTCTAGCTCAGTTTTATGTGTAGGTTCCTTAGATTTTTCTTCAAGCTCACAAACTTATAACATAGGTACCTTCATGGGGTTAAAAATAACCAAGACGTTGTTCCAGCTCCCGATTTGGCCTTTTTTTCCTGTTCTAGATTCAGGCCTGATAAAGCAATTTTGCTGCTTCATTTGAATCTGTTGTAAATTCTGGGTGCCAAAGGGGGGTGGGTAAATTGTAGTTAAAATCTTTGCTACAGAGGCATTGGACCACCAAGGAAAACCTCTTAAATGCTTTTCTTTGTGTGTTTCTTTTTTCACCATCTCTCCAACTGAACATACATTTTGATGGTTTTAGCATATTTTCTTTTGCCCCTCAGAATCCTGTCCATGACACAGTATAGCAAGTTTGGTTTTAGATTCTGAGACAAAGAATTAACTTACAGCATAATTGCAAAAGTTGTCACAAACACCCAGCAAAGCACCTCTTCTTCTTCTTCTTTCGGCTTTTCCCGGTTAGGGATTGCCACAGAGGAACACCTGTCCGCTCATGATTGGCAGTGGAATATTTACAGTGTTGAGTTGCCAGCCTAGTGCCCAACCTTCCACAGAAGGGACATACATACATGCACGCACTCATACCTAGGGCCAATTTTGAATGTCCAATCCACCTACAGCATGTCTTTGGGATGTGGGAGGAAACCGGAGTACCCGGAGGAAACCCACGCGACCACAGGGAGAACATGCAGACTCCACCCAGCAAAGCACCTCTAATCATCCTAATTGCAAATTGTTTACAAGCAAGTTAAGAAAATCATGTTTAAGGCTGCAGAGAGACTTCCTGTCTGCAACTATGGCCAGCAACAGCTTCTACTCAATTAAGGTACCCAGGCACGGTTACACACAGTACAGTCTGTCCTGGAGAGGGATACGTCTGACGAATTCATGATCTTATCTACTCTTACATAACTTGAGTTTTGCTGGTAGTTCCACATATTAGACTGCTGGAAAAAATTCATACTGATTTCCTGAAAAGTAAACAGCACCTTGTAACTGTTACAAATGTATTTTTGCTGAGTTCTTCTGTCTTACTTTAAGTCATAGGTAACATCGTAGTGAGGCACACAGCTGTACTAGGTTGAGCAAGGAAATGGTGATGGTGAGCTACCTTTTAGGTGCTAGAATTTGGTGTGTTACAAGAGCACTCAGGTTCCTTTACCCAAGGTGCACATATGATATAGTTGTTGTGTACATGGGAGTGAATGATTTGAGGCACACATCCTTAGATTATGTGAAGGGAGACATGATGGAGCTCGTCGAGTATGCATCCAAGGCTGGTATAAAACTAGCCTTGAACAGCATCATATCATGTTTGAAAATTATGTCACAATCCGAACAAAATATATTTGACCTTGATTGGTATAGCTGTTGGTGTCATTCCAAGGGTGTCTGCCTGGAAGGAAATGACTGACAGTTCTACTGTTTTGCTAGGGATGGTTTGTACCTCTCTCCTCGTGTTTTTTTTTTTGTTTGCATATCGGCCACAACTTTCTCCTTCCCCATTGTACCTTTTTCTATAATGTCAATCTCTTCAAGCTATCAACATAGTCAAACAAAATGAAGACTGTATAACCATAGCAGTAATCCATGGTAAAAGCCTAAATAAGAAATTATACTCTTTGCAAGTCTTCCTGACCTTGGAAAATATTGCTATAGCATTATCATTGAAACATGGTCCCAGTGCACCCCCTTCCTAAAAGGATTCAATGCCTACAACTCATTCAGGCTTATCTTTGGGAATGGCTGTAGTACAAATGGTGGTGGTGTGTCCATATTCCTACAAAATCCCTTCACATCAAGACTTATAGGACAAGGCAACAACTTTGAGCTTTTTCCATATCCTAGGTACTTTCAATAAGAACTATTCCCATCTCCTACCCAACTACAGAACTGCCTGTGTGACACCCACAGCCCATGAGTTATATTTAAACAAGCTAGAGTCCCTCTCCATTGAGCCTAACACTGTTTTTCTTGGAGACTTCAACTGTCCATGTATAAATTGGGAAACTTACACTGCTGCAAATAAGTATACACAATGCTTCCTAGATTTTATCTCTAGATCAGATAGTGCACTCCCCTATCAGCAGTTCAAAAAAACTGGATCTGGTTCTCACAAATAATAGCCCCATTTTGCTCAATACCTACAGTTATGTGGTGATGCTGCTGTAGCATTGTCGCCTCACAGTAAGACATTGTCCCGTTCGATTCTCAGCTAAAGCGTCTTCTGTGTGGAGACATGCGTGAATGGGCGTACCTTCGTTGAAGGTTGTGCTTCAGGCCTGGCAAGTCGGTACGTAAAAATCTACTGCCAATCGTTAGCAGACCGGAGTTCTGCTGTGGCGACCCCTAACCGGAAAAGCCGAAAGATACAACAACAACCTACAGTTACCTCATCACTGGTCAAATCTGACCATTCTTCAGTAGTATTCACAATGGGGGCCAAACACAGCTTTCCTACAAACCCCATTGGCTAGAGATTTCTCGGAGATAAATTTATTATGACTAGCTGATTGCCTAATGTAATTTAAGAACCATGCTCCTGAGGACACAGTAGCAAATGATGTTACATTGTACAGAAGGTTTCTGTTCACACCTTAATGACTTGAGTTGCGACATTAGTCTCTGTCTTATACAAATACAATGCTATGTTTAAGAACAACTGCATAGGTAGAATCCTACTATAAAAATATGTATAACAAAAAGGAACAATCCTTGACCGGTGGAATAAACCAAATGCCTCATGCTCCAAAAGTGAACTTAAATGGTTAAACAAAGCACTTGGTTGCAAAATGAAATCCTCCCAAGGATAAGTATGAAATGAAAATTAACACCTCCATAAAAGGCAACCACAAAGCCTTTTACAACTGTATGACAAACCTTGGGAGCAATACCCAGCACACAAAACTGATACGTAACAATAACATCTGCCAAGCTCCTTCGGACAAAGCCAACATACTGGTAGATAAGTTTAGCTCAGACTTCACTCCTATTGCCCCCAAACTTTCCTCCATATGCCATCATATGTACATATACTCTACAAATAATCTCAGAGAAGGTCTTACAGGCACTCTCCAAAGTTAAGAACACTAGTTCTATAAGTCCTGAAAATATGCTTGGCTGTTTTCCTGTCAGTTAGAAGCAGTGTCTCACAAACTTGTTAGTAAATCTGCTCAACCTTAGCCTCTCAACTGGCTTCATGTTTGAGGTGTGGAGGACAGCTGTAGCTGTTTCTGCTGCAAAGGCAGACCCATCACTCATCCTAGCAACTACAGACCAGTAAGCTTTATCAGCCTTATTTATTAGGTGAAGGAACACATCATTATGGAACTGATAAACAAACATAAACAGATATATCTTCTTTATATCATCTTTACTTCTTGGACTAACTTTCGGCTGCTGAGCGTCCCTGGCTCCGGTGTCCATACCTTGTCCCTCTGTCCTGTACTAGGGTTTGAGAAATTGCCCTGTCTGATGACCAAGAACCTTATATTAACATAAAAACTGCTGTCTCTTCTCTAAGCTAAGGAATAGAGCCAAACCACTCCCTGAGCATCATTCCCTCAAGGAAGCAAAAAACTCTCCAACCTGCCTATCCTGTACTAAGGTTTGAGAAATTACCCTGTCTGATGACTAAGAACCTTATAGGTTCATAGGTAGGTTCATAGGTAGCCCCTAGGGCCTATATAAGCCTAGCCAAAAGGTACCCTGGCTTTTGCCACCCAAGAAAATTATTTTCCTGTGCCACTGTCGAGCAGAGCCACAGAAGTGATCTCCGGGGTGAATTTCCTATCTCCCATCCAATCATCAAGATTTTTCTTGAAGAGTGCTAATGAGGAGCTTTGTTTGATATAGATAGGTAGTTTGTTCCAGAGTATGGGAAGTCTCTGGGACAGGAATCTATCCCTCCAGCATGTTATGTTTATTGTGGTGACAAGGTTTAGGTCCTAAGAGCATGTAGCTCAGAGAGATTGGGATTCCTTTAAGTGGAGCATGTCCAAAAGCTCTGGGTTTGACATAGCTTTGTGTGTTAGGCAGAGATAGCCTCTGAGTAGGCGATATGCAACGGAGTAAAGCTGCAGTTTTTTGAGATGGTCTGCATAGGGCATCTGTTTTAGGCTGATAATCCTCTTTGTGAGGTACTTCTGTGGCCTTTCCAGTTGTTGTAGATGTCTTGTGAGGTACTTACCAAAAGGGGTGTTGTACTCTATAATGGGTCTAATGAGTGACGAGTAGAGGGGAACAATGACCTCTTTTTTCCTGGATGAGAAACCTTTTGTGATGAGGTGTGCCATGTAGAAGGATTTCCTGACTACTGTGGCAATGTGATTATCAAAGGAGAGACTACTATCCACCTGTGTCCCAAAGTCTCTTATCACACTTCCAGAGTTAAGTAGACTACCGCCTATGTGGTAGTCCATGTGTACAGAGTTTTTACCAAAAGGGATGACAATGCACTTTTTGGCATTGAGCTTGAGGCTATGACTTTGACACCAGGCATCTGTCTCAGTGAGGCCCTTTTGTAGGATGTCCATATCTTTTGGAGTTTTGATTATGGCTCCTAGTCTGCAGTCATCTGCAAACTTCGTTAGCCAAAGACCTTCTGTGTTAGCCTGTACTTCAGAGAAGTAGATACCAAACAGGAGAGGACCCATGACTGAACCCTGTGGTACTCCACTTGTCACTGGTCTGAAGTTGGATTTGGAGTCTGCTACTTTCGCAGTGTGGGTTCTGTCAGTGAGCCAGTTGGCAACCCATCTTGTGACATAGGGAGTTATACCTAGTTTAGTGAGTTTATCTATAATTCCAGAGTGGGGGATGGTGTCGAAAGCCTTGGCGAGATCTAGATAGACTGTGTGAACCACCTTACTCTCATCTATGGCTTTGGTCACTGCTTCAAAGAAGTCTATCAGATTTAGGAGACACGATCTGCCTTTTACAAACCCGAACTGGGTGGGGTCCTGAGTTTGGAGATTACCAATGTCATTGTTTATATGTTTCACGATGATACGTTCCATAGCCTTGCAGACCAGGCTCGTCAGGCTAATGGGGCAGTAGTTTCCGAGGTATGTGGTGGCTCCCCCTTTGTGGAGTGGGATAACCATTCAGTGGACACATAGCCTGAGGTGAAGCTATGATTGAACATGGTAATTAGGTGGGGTGCCAGTTCGTTCTGTAATTCATGTAGAACACAGCCTGGGATATTGTCAGGTCCCATGGATGCTGTGTTCTTGGCTTTGGAGAGTGTGTTTTTTACCTGTGCAGCCGTGATTACAGGAACTTTGCATTCATCCAGTATAGAGATGGGCCCTTTAGGGGATGAGAGGGGGGTGGTGTTAGCACTGAACCTATCTGCCAGGATGTTGGCAATATCAGTTGGTTCTGTATATTTAGTGCCATTGTACTGTAACTCAGAGCAGATCTGAGTGTTGCCATTGAGATTCTTGGCATAGCTATAGAATGCTTTTGGTTGTCTTTAGAGTCAGTGGTGATTTTGTTTTCATAACTAGCTGTGGAGGATTTTATGAGGGATCTCAGCTTCTTACTGAGGCTGACCAGGGAGTTTCTCCAATCATGGGATTTTACTCTTTTTTTGAAACAGTTTTTTTCTTCTGTTGTAGAGTTTGTTTATGGCAGGGGACCACCAGATTGGCTTCCTTTTTTTGGAGGATATTATCTTGGTTCTGTTAAGGATTGCACGTTCCATGTACTTGTGTAAGTGCTTATAAAGTGCATTTGTGTAGGATTCAGCAGTCATACCTCTATTGTCTGTCAGCATGGGTGTCGTGAAGTTTGCCACTTCTGTCTTAAGAAGCGTGAAGTTGGCTTTGGAGAATTTTTTTACGGTGATTTCCATAATGGGGGGTGGGGGAGGGATGTGGATGTCTAGGGTGATTAGCTTGTGGTCAGATATGACCAACAAGGAATTGACCTCTGGTGTAGAGCACCTGTTGCCCATGTTGGTAATAACCAGGTCTAGGATATTGCTGCCCCTGATGGGGGTGTGGATAAGTTGATCCAATGCATTGGAATTTATGAATTCCAGAAAACATTGAGCACAAGAGTTGGTACATGAGTCATTTTCCCATTTAATGGTGGGGTAGTTGAAATCGACCATTATTAGGGTGTTAGGTTGTACCCTAATATTTTCCAGTGTATCAACAAATGAGGAGTGGGAATCCTGGCAAGCTACAATTTGGATTGCGGTCTTGCCCAGAGTTAGTTGCACTTGGATACTCTCGGATGCATTATGCTGAGCAACTAGCCTTGAGGTGTGGGTATCCTTAATGAATATGGACACGCCTCCTCCTTTAGTGTTTTGGTCCACGTTAGGTGGCCGAAAGTTGTGGTATGAATTATAGTCTGGTAATGCAGGGGTACTCTCTGGAGCCTTGAACCAGGTCTCTGTCACTGCACAGATGTCGATGTTCTCCATTTTAAGGAGTGCCTCGAGTCAGTGCATTTTGAGGTTTAGACTTCTAGCATTGAGTAGCAATACCCTCAGATTCTGCTTCCTTGTACCTGTTACGGTGGTGAATTTGTTATTTGAACCTTGCCTAAAAAAGGCACTATAGGGGTGGCTAGAGCCTTAGCCAGTATCCAGAATCCCAGGGGCAACAGGTGCAGGCCATCTCTGGCAAAGCATCGTGGTTTGTTGATCATGTCATCCCAGGCAGACAGATACTGGATCCCCTTAGAATGACACCAGAAGCTTAGCCAATTGTTGAAGTCAATCATTTTGTCCTTGTACTGTGGTATCATTCTGGGTAATGGCAGGATGCTACTCAGGGCTAGGGTCATACCTGCCTGGGCTACAAGATCAGACAGCTCCTCCATGTCCCTTTTCATGTAGTCCAGGGAGGTATGTCTTAGGTCATTCACACCAACATGGACAATGACAGAGTTATATTTGTACTTGTTGTGGAGTGACCCGAATGCATGTGTTATGTGGCGGATCCTGGCACCCCACAGGCAGCTGACAGTAACTTTCTCCTTGTTTAGCCTGGTGAGTGAAACATCAGTGTGCCTGACTATAGCATCACCTATGACTAGAGTGTTGGGTACGTTGTTATGCCTTATGGGCTGTGGTTAAATGGCACACTGAGTTTGTGAGCTATGTGTCATTTGGGTTGTGTTTGGGGGTGGAGGTTGCTTGTGTTTCTGCTTTGGAGATCCCTCTTGCTTGGGCAGGTTTTTACTGAGAGCCTCAGTGAATGTAGTTGTGTGTTTTGTGTTTCTCTGTGTGTGTTTTGGTGGTGTAGGTTTTGAGGGATTATGTACTGAGTGTGGTGTGGTGCAAGTGTTTACCTTCTCTTCTTGACTGTCTAGTCCAGTCTTGGGTGAAGAGAGCTTTGCTTCCAGTTTGGCTATATAAGTGCATCTCTCACAGGTTGTAGTGTTGGGTGATAGGAGGAGAGGGGTGCCTGTGTACATGAGGCAATTGCTGCATTGCTCCAAGATGCCCAGATTCATCAGGTAGACAGGAGAAAACACCGGGAGCTGGCCCTTAGACATGCCTGGATAAGTGCTTATTTGTTAAGTACTAGAAACTGTTTTCCTCTAGTCAAGTTAGGAAAGTTGTGTGCTGTAGTAATTTGTAGCTTATTTAGTGCTTACAACGAGTTCTGAACAAGTGCTGAGCTCAAAGAAACAGACGAGTGCTGAAACTAAAAAACTGGCTAGTTCTAAGAAACAAAATTAAGCTAGAAGGCTTCCCTCCAACACAGAAAGGCTTGGGGGCTCAGAAGCCCACAAATAGTCCTGGACACAGCAAATCTGTATCCAGACTAGACTACCCACAGGAAAGGAAACTGCTGTCTCTTCCCTAAGCTAAGGAATAAAGCCAAACCTCTCCCTGAGCATCATTCCCTCAAGGAAACAAGGAAGTATGTGTTCTAATAATATTGTCTGTAAAATATAAAATTGCTTAAAATACTCCAGTTTTTTAATGTACACTCCCCTGCCAGGACAGCCAGCAGCCAAAACATTCTCTTCTCCCAACTTCCATACCTTCCTCTCTTATAGCCTCTGTATATAACTCCAGTTTTCCCTCTTTTTACTCCTAGCCCTGCTAGCTCCCACAAAAAGCTACTGTTGCAATATAGCTTTTGGCCACTAGATGGCAGCCTTTTCCTAGGACTAATCTCCTTGAACTTCTATCCTACTGCGGTGGTGGTGCTGCTGTAGTGTTGTCGCCTCACAGTAAGATGCTGTCCTGTTCGATTCTCAGCTAGATCGTCTTCTGTGTGGAGACATGCGTGAATGGGCGTACCTTCATTGAAGGTTGTGCGTCAGGGCTGGCAACTCGGCACATAAAAATCTTATGCCAATCATTAGCGGACCGGAGTTCCGCTGTGGCTACCCCTAACAGGGAAAAGCCGAACGACACAGCAATCTCCTTGAACATCTATCCTACTGTCTTAAAACACAACTCTCAGGCATCCAGTTTTTCCATTACTTGTTTTTATTGTAGTCCCACTCTATCCTTCCTTCTATTTTTCACTGTACATCACTCAACTACCCTGCCTACTATCTCCTACTAAACTTACCTTAGCAGTCAGCACTCCACTGATCGTTTTCATAGGGTTCATTCCTTCACTGGCTATACCCACTCCGTTCGCCCTGCTGGCTTACTCCGCTCCCCCACCCTCCCCCAGTGCTTCTACATTTATACACCCTAACCACACACCCCCATCCATACAACCAATCACATGTTCCAATTCATTAAAGTGCTATAACCTACTTCCCACTAGTCTTTAATGTAGTAAACTACCACTACTTATCTCTACATATTAACCTATATATAATACTCCATAATGCCACCTACATCTACCACATCATACCTGAAGTTCTTACACTTATTCTCACTCCTACCCATTTTATCTATACCTTACCTACTTACATTCTATGAACACATTAACTGCCTAGGATTTCAGTGCCTCATAAAGCAAACCTTCACACCAGCACTTGCAGTCTCTCATAGCCTTACAAACATACCCTGCACACTAAACTACCTACCAGCCAAATATCATAGATTGACTCACATTAGATATTATAGTCCAAGAGTTAGGAAATTCCAGAACTTAATATGTAAACTTCTAAAAGTTACACTGAGAATACAAGTCCACTCCTTACTAGATGGTGAGATACACCCAAATCCCGGCCCAAATTCTACCACAACCACAGGGCTCCACACCCCAACTCCTGCTAACACACAGTTGCTCACCAGACCCCCTAACTCACTCCTGATAGCCTATCTCAATACTCAGAGCATAAATAATAAAGTTGCCCACCTACATGCTCTCATGGATGTACATTCATTAGACATGCTATGTCTCACTGAAACATGGCTCAAGCCAGCAACACAAGACAATGAGGTTATTCCGCCCAGATACGATATCTTGAGACTAGACCGTAAAGCTAAGAAGGGTGGGGGAGTAGTTATTCTATATAAATCTGGATTACAGATGACCTCTATAGACTCTAAACCACCTCTAACTTGTAATGCTGAAATCCTTATTTCCAAGATTCAACTTAATAAATGTAAATCCATCTATATCATATGTGTTTATCTTCCCCCAAGCAATATGTCTAACACCCTAGAGGATATTCTTAGCTGGCTTTCCACTAACTATCCCCAAGAAATCATAGTACTCGGTGACTTTAATATCAACTGGAGGAGCTGTACCTCTGAACAGCCCTCTACTTATATTAACCTATATGGTTTTACTCAAACCATTACATCCCCCACAAGGACCAATAAACTCAATAACAAGGAAAGCACATTAGACTGGATTCTCATAAATAGTCATAATCAAGCTTACAAGGTAGGGACCCTCCCTGAAGATGTAAGCGACTATTCACTCACCTTCATAATCAGATATAAGAGTGACATTCCAAGCCCAACCACCTATAGGACAATAAGGACCAACATAAATTTTAACCCTGACATTTTTCAAAATGAACTTAAGGCGTGTGATTGGCCACTCCTGAAACACCTACAGTAAGAAGCAGTAAAATACTTTAATTCTACATTCTTAGCCATTTTAGACTACCATGCACCAACACATACAATTAGAATTAGGATTAAACCTGCCCCATGGCTCTCAAAAGCAACCAAACAAAAATTCTCCTTAGAAATAAAGCCTGGGTTAAGTGACATACTACTAAAAGTCCTGCAGATCAATTAAAGTTTAGACAGCTAAGAAATGATACAAAAAAGCCATACTGTTGGATAAAAGAAACTTTTACTTTCAACTCCAACAAACCCACCAAACCAAACCACAAAAATTCTGGTCAGGCATTAATAAACTCTTACACCCAGGTCGTTCCGTCACACTCATCCCTTTAGGCTCTGATCATGATAGTCCCAAGCAAATAGCCAATACCTTTAACACTTTCTTCACAGAGACCATTCGATCTCTTGCCAATCAGCTATCCCCATGACACCTCTCTCTGACTACCTCTGTCTCTAACTCACTCCCATCATTTCATTTTCAACCTGTTCCTACATCCCTTGTCTGCACCCTTATTCAAAAACTTAAACCAACCACCCACCCTGCAGATATACTACCTGCAGAATACTTACAAAAAGCTGCAAAAGCCATAGCCTACCCCATTTCCATCCTGATTAATAGAGCTATTACTGAAGGAACTATCCCATCAATCTGGAAAATTTCACATATTATCCCCCTGCATAAAGGTGGCAACTCCAACGAATTATTGAACTATAGACCTACAGCCATATTATCTCCACTGGCAAAAATCATGGAGAAATGCATTCATAGACAACTGTTAAACTACCTAATAGAAAACAACTTACTAGCTAACTGCCAACATGGTTTTAGGCCATTTCATAGCACCACATCTGTCCTCTTGTCCTTCTCTGACTGTATTAACAAAAATCGCAATAATGACACTTTATCCTCAGCCCTCTTTGTTGATCTTTTGAAAGCCTTCGATATGGTTAACCACCAGTTACTCATAAACATACTCAAAAACCTGTCACTAGATGCACTGGCTATACAATGGTTCCAATCCTACTTAAACAACAGACAGCAGGCTGTACTATGGGAGAACAACTTATCTACCCACCTCCCAATTGCCCTTGGTGTCCCCCAAGGCTCCATATTATGCCCTCTCCTATTTTCTATTTTTATAAATGACCTACATTCTGTAATACCTCAAGCTACCTGTATCCAGTACGCAGATAATTCCACGTTAATATGCTCAGCCACTTCTCCATCAGACCTACAGTCCCTAACCCAAAATGTGTTTAATACAGTCGAAAAATGGCTTCTACACCAATGTCTCATCTTGAACCCCAAAAAAAACAAAACTGCTACTATTCACTCCCACCAGTAGGGCCTCTCCACTTAACTTTACTGTTATATCAAGCAATGGTACTATCATACCTCCTGATTCTACTACAGAACGTCTTGGGGTACTAATTGATAACAACCTTAACTTTGATTCCCATATTAACAGTGCTATAAAAACAGTCAACAAAAAATTAGGATCCCTCTATAGGATCAAACCCTTTCTGACTCCACTAGCCAGGGCTACTATTGCCCATACCCACTTAATCTCTACCCTTCTCTATGCCTCCCCTATATATACTAAACTGTGAAAAACAACCTGAACAAGCTGGTTATCTCCTACAATAATATTGCCAGATTTGCAACTGGGTCTGCTTTCAGAACCCATCATTGTTATAATCTTGAGCAACTAGGATGGCCAGAGTTGCCAAATCTACTACTATTTAACCAATTAACAGTTGCCCACAAGATCCTGTACCAACTTACAAACACGCCAATACATACAAACCTTATCACCCCCT
This sequence comes from Protopterus annectens, assembly GCF_019279795.1. Lineage (NCBI taxonomy): Eukaryota > Metazoa > Chordata > Ceratodontiformes > Protopteridae > Protopterus > Protopterus annectens. Next base: position 1,007,685,873 of record NC_056734.1, on the reverse strand, counting down.
ATAATAACCTTAAGACCCTACGCTCATCATATAAACTACTTGTTTCAATAGGTAAAACTAACAATATGGCTGGTAACTCTTTGTTCTCTAATACTGCGGGCAAAACCTGGAATTCACTCCCCAGTGACCTGACCTCCCTTTCCTCAATAACACTATTTAAAACCAAACTGAAACTATACCTTAAATCACATTGGTTATACCCTTGTGCTAACCCTGACTAACTACCCCACTTATCTCTGGGTACTAATCACTATACCTGTATAAGCTAGTTACTTTTCTGTTAACTATAAAGAAAGTGTGCTTTTAGATTGAATCTAATGTTATTAGAGATATCTTCATATGATGGTCCATATCTGATATGTACTATGATTCTGTAAGCAGAAATGCAAGGAAATGTAAAAAACAGCAAAAATCTGTAATGTACCTGCATTTGTAAAATGTCACGTAATGTAAATAATACTGTGTTTTGTGGAGCTTTTCTCCCCGGGCCTCTACTGAAAATGGACATATATCCAGTTGGACTAGCCCTGTCAACAAATGTAAAATAAATATGATAAATATTGGCAGCTTACAGTTCCTTGACTCAAACCAGTTTAAGTTTCTGAAAGAAAGCATAGTAAACTTTAAAAAAGTTACTGAGGCATTGGATGGTTGCAAATTGGTACACACTGCTTCCCTTGACCTGGCAAAGGTCTTTAATACCATTCCGCAATCTGGCGTTATCAACTAACTAATGAAACATTTTGTGAATCCTTATGTACCATGATGGATAGCAAACTGGCTCACTGACAGATCCCAATCAATCAAGACTGAGGCACACTGTCTTCTAAAAGGCTCATTACTTGTGGGGGTCTATCAGAGGTTGGTACTAGAGACTCTTCTATTTGGAATTTATTTCTGTGATGTCAAAGCTGTTGCCAAAGGATCATGGCCGAACAAGTTTGCAGGTGATTGCAAACTTGATGATATCATCAACTCTCCAGAGGACTCCCATGTACTTCTAAAAGGCCTATGGGTATAATCATATGGTGCCAACGCTGAATGCTAAAAAGGGTAGTCTAATATCCTTTATTAAATATGAGTACCTATATACCTACCAAGTAAACTAAACAATACCCATCTCAAAACCAGCATGGTCATTAGGGATCTGAGCACTTCTGTAAGCAGTGAACTCTGCTTTGACCACCATATATCTACTTTTGTTAGAAAGGCACTCTACCTAACCCAGCTGATTATCAAAGCTATATCTTCCAATCCAGGAAAGTTATCCCTCTCTGCCCTCTTATTAGGCACAAAATAGAATATCCAAACATATGATTCAATTTGAAAAATCCCAGTGCTTCCTCAACAACAAAATCAAGGACAAAGACTCCATGAACTATGCTGATTGCCTTTAAGTAACTTACTTCTCAACTCTTCTCTGCTCTTTCCTTTACAAACTCCTAAGGAATGACTGCTGTGTTGCCTGCAAAGCTTTAAATGACCAAGTCCTTTGCAACGCCTAACACATTCACAAAACCAGTAACACCATGAACACTTACTCATAAGATCTAAATCTCCACTTTATCATAAACAGAACTTACTGGCAGGAATCTGGATAGATACATGTCTTAAATAATTAATTTCCTCTGGAACAGACATCCCTTTTACATTTGGCAAAGTATCTCCCTAACCATCTTCAGACACAACTTTGATGAATGGATAGGTAACTGTAAATTCACTCAAGGTCTGGCCCCTCAATCCCTCATGAAAAGGGGGAGTAAGCAGTGTAATCTGTGTAGCTAGGCTGTAAATGCTGATCAACAGCCAAATAAGAACCTGTGAACCTATAATGCTAAGTTCATTTTATGATGCTATTTGCATAAATAGTTCTCAAAAGAACATTGCTTCATTGTAAGCTCCCATTTTTATGAATCATACTAATAAACAACTACTCTTTGCTAGAAAAGTATATGAGTTATGCACTGGGAATACTTCTAGGATACACAATTATCACACGATTAAATGAAGGCTTTAGTTTTAAAGCAAAGTTGTGTATTCATACACTGATTATGTTAGGGTCAAGCCGTATAAAAGAGCAAAGTGTGTGGACCATATAAGTGCAGGCTAATGCTGATCCATAGTCCAATATTTTGCTACAGTGTAGTGAGCCCAAGTACACCAATAGAAAATGGTCAGACAGATCAACAATTCTGCTGTATGCAGACAATGTGGCATTACAAGTAGACTCGAAACAGGCACTTCAGCAAATGAAAGGGGACTGGAAAGCAAAACTGAAGGCACATGGGATGAAATTGATTACATGCAAAATAATAGTCATGGCAGCAAATGAATGAAACTAGAAGAAGCTGAAATTTGAGATAAAAGGAAAACAGTAGAATGGCTTAAGAGCTTCAAGTATCAAGGAGGAGTGTTTGAAAGTCTAAATGAGGAGGTCAAAGCTAGAATCATACGGGCTGCAGCCAAATGGCATAGACAGGGGTAGTGTGTGACAGAATGCCAATGAAGCTGATAATTAGGGTGTAAAAAACAGTGATGTGACCAGTGATCCTGTATGTCACAGAAAACTTGTCAGTGAAGGCAGAGCAGTTGAGGACACTTGGTGATGGAGATGAAGTGCCTGAGATGGGTAGTACAGTACACCCACTGGGACAGAGGAGTAAATGAGGACATCAGAACAGATGTCAAAGTAACACCAGTTGCAGAAAAAGTCAAGACGATTAGAATATGTTGGTTCAGTCACATCTGCAGGAAAGCAGTATATCATTTAGGAGAAACAGAAAGAGGGCAAGAGAAAATAAGGAAACGCTGTAAAGATAAGGATGGATGAGATGAAAGAAGGCATGCAACAATCAGGCACGAAGGTTAAAGAAGATAGAAGGGTGGCACTAAAGAGAGGTTTTGATAGCTGAATTGACACCCCAACCCCATATAGAAAATGGTATGGATGCATAATGACTGCAAATGAAACAGGGAAGTAAAAATGAGGTCCTAACGATATCAAAACGTATGAAGGAGGAAGTTATGCAGTTGTCTGCCCCTGCTTATAAAAGGACAAAGTACTCCAAAAATGTATTAGCTACATGCAGCAAAAATGCTTAGTCACAGCATCTGTCATGCAAAAAAATACTGTAGTCCTTACTGCTGCTAGTTTGTGCCAATATGCATGTGATGTCATTCTTTGCCAACATAAATGGCAGTGTCATCAGCTGTCATACTGCTGTTTTAAAGAACAAGAGATTATGAAACACTTTAGAATACATTAGGACATCACATGGATCTTGGTTGGCATGTATCGTGAATCCACAGAACTGATGGGACTGTGTGGCCTTCCGATATCTGTAATTGATGTATATATAGATCATTCCATACTGACTACACAGACCTTTCAGAGACAGTTGTGAACATACTGGATATTACACAGGGCTCCACCTCTACAATGCTCTACAAGTTCCCTAGATATAATACTTTCATACATGAATGGTCATATATAGCTTTTTAGTACATTAGGAGTGTGTGAACGGGGGGTAGGGGGCAAACACCATTCATGGGTTTTACAACATTACACACCTCCCTGATACTAGGTGTCATTGACTGCACACATATAGCAATAAAAGCCTCAAGTGGCCCGCAGTCACAAAGGTTTGTGAACAGGAAGTACTACCATTCAGTGAACTGCTAGGTAGTATGTGACATACATGGGATCATAACCAAAATGTCCAAACAGCACCCAGGCATGATTCACTTACTTGGCACACTTATGAGTTATTTTTTCACTTCATTCATGTAAAATTGTCACGATAAGATAGCTGAGGCATGGTAGTCTTTGCAGTTATATTTATTACATTATTGTTACTGTAGTCAAGTGTTTATGCACAGATACTTTACATGGTAGCAGTGTCATTTTCATTCACAGATTTATCAATGCCAGGCTAATTATTTCCAAACAGATCTCAGAATTACTGGCTTTTGAACTTGATGACATAGCAGAGAAGTGTTGATATTTATATGTTGTCACAGAAGTCCTTGACTAAATGTGGAACAGCTTGTGCAATTCTCAGGTAACTTACTTGCTCTAATGGGAACATGACAGCTTTAATATTGGTTAACTTTAATTACCCTAACATTAATTGGCAAAAATTCTACTAGCAAATCATTGGTGAGTCTTGTTTTTTTTTTTTTTGGAACTGTTAGCATCCAATAATTTTGCACAACTTGTTCACTTTCCTATAAAGAGGTCACACTATTTTAGAGTAATTTTTACCAGTCACCTTAGGTTGATCGCAGACAATTAGGTCTTGGTTATATTCCTAAAGATCTTATCTGAAATTAAGATTAGCCAATCTAGTATAAATATGATTAAGAGAAACAGTCTTTAAAGAATTGATCAATGGGGTAAATTCAGTTACTGGACTTGAGGTGTATACTACAGGAAGTCTTCATGGGCGGGAGACTTTACTTTGTCATTGCAACTCTGCCTTATAGTGGACTGTAACCCAGAAATATTTAAATAATAAATGTGTTTTCTGTTCCCCCATGGTGGATCAGTAGGCTTAAAGACAGTGAAAAAGACAAAGTGTAAATGTAATATATGTATAAAGTTTAAGACATTGTCCAGTATAAGGAATTGTAACTTGGCATCCAGGAAGTTAATTTTATATTGGGCTAAATCTAAGTATTAATATTTAAGACATTGTCCAGTAAAAGGAATTGTAACTTGGCATCCAGGAATTTAAAGGTAATTTTATATTGGGCTAAATCTAAGCATTAATAATCTATAGCAACTAAAATTGCTATATTTTTAATATGTTTACTCCTCAGAGTAACAGCTATTTGAGTGTTGTGCCACTGTATTATAACAGTTCTTTGGCTAGTGAACCATTTCTTGTGGCTAAAATCTTTAGTAACTATTTTTCTATCATATTTACAATTGGCATTAAAACCAGATTCCCATTGCTTTCACAACATCCAGCCGTCTGGTTATATCATTTGAGTTACTGAGGATGTCAAATGAAAATCAAGGAAAACAAGCAGTATTTCTAGCCAGTTCATTAATTTCATTACGTTAGTCTTATTTGGACCCATTTCCTTTTTTTAATGTTATACTCAGAGAAGCGAAAGTTCAGCAGATTGGAAGCATGTGACTATTGTGCACCGTCATAAGAGATATGGCTCAGATTTGGTTCTAAGCTATTGCTCTATTATTCTAGCTAGCTTCCATTCATGGAAATGTTTTGAGAGGTGTTTAATTTCACTATTTAGAGAAGGAAACTTCTGCTACATTGCAAATTATCTGTCCCAGAAGAGATTTACTACAGCAGTTTACTTTAATCTGTCTTGGTAATTTTATGGGCTTGTCAGTGCAGCTTGGATATGGTCCTTGGAGTAATATTGGTCTATTTGGACCTTGCCAAGGTCTTTGATACTGTACCCTTTGATAGGTTGATAGGTAAGTACTAGGCTAACTGCCCTTGTTGGGCCATTTTAAGCCTAGCCAGTTTCCCTTTGTGCTCAAATTAACCTATCCCATTTGGCTAGAGACTGGCCTTATCCATCCCATTGTCGATAATTATGGATCCCTATCAGTTGATTGAGTTTTCAGAAACTCGAAATTCATATGGTCAAGACCATATAATCGAGTTTTTGAAAACCTGAAGCTTTTGAATGGAGATTGCGGTACAGTGTGGATTGGGAAATTTAGCCTTTTCCTCACTGTAGTGCGTTCTCGGAGTTGGTTCATAGGCTCATAGGTTCATAAGTAGGTACTAGGCTATTGGCCCTAGGGCCTATATAAGCCTAACCAAACATTACCCTGGCTTTTGCCACCCAAGAAAATTATTTTCCTGTGCCCCTGTCAAGCAGGGCCACAGAAGTGATCCCCGGGGTGAATTTCCTATCTCCCATCCAATCATCAAGATTTTTCTCGAAGAATGCTAATGAGGAGCTTTGTTTGATATAGATAGGTAGTTTGTTCCAGAGTATGGGAAGTCTCTGAAACAGGAATCTATCCCTCCAGCATGTTCTGTTTATTGTGGTGACAAGGTTTAGGTCCCTAGAGCATGTAGCTTGGAGGGATTGGGATTTCTTTACGTGGAGCATGTCCAGCAGCTCTGGGTTTGACATAGCTTTGTATGTTAGGCAGTGATCGCCTCTGAGTAGGCGATATGCGACAGAGTAAAGCTGGAGTTTTTTGAGGTGGTCTGCATAGGGCATCTGTTTGTGGCCGGTAATCCTCTTTGTGAGGTATTTCTGTGGCCTTTCCAGTTGTTGTAGATGTCTTGTGAGGTACATACCAAAAGGGGTGTTGTACTCTATAATGGGTCTAATGTGTGATGAGTAGAGGGGAACAATGGCCTCTTTTTTCCTGGATGAGAAACCTTTTGTGTTGAGGTGTGCCACGTAGAAGGATTTCCTGACTACTGTGGCGATGTGATTATCAAAGGAGAGACTACTGACTACTGTCCACCTGTGTCCCAAGGTCTCTTATCATACTTTCGGTGTTAAGTAGACTACTAGCTATGTGGTAGTTCATGGGTACAGAGATTTTACCAAAAGGGATGACAATGCACTTTTTAGCATTGAGCTTGAGGCCATGACTTTGACACCAGGCATCTGCCTCAGTGAGGCCCTTTTGTAGGATGTCCACATCGTTAGGAGATTTGATTATGGCTCCTAGTTTACAGTCACCTGCAAACTTTGTTAACCAAAGACCTTCTGTGTTAGCCTGTACTTCAGAGAAGTAGATACTAAACAAGAGAGGACCTAGGACTGAACCCTGTGGTACTCCACTTGTCTGAAGTTGGATTTAGAGTCTACTACTTTCACAGTGTGGGTTCGGTCAGTGAGCCAGTTGGCAACCCATCTTGTGACATAGGGATTTATGCCTAGTTTAGTGAGTTTGTCTATAATTCCAGAGTGGGGGATGGTGTCAAAAGCCTTGGCGAGATCTAGATAGGCTGTGTGTACCACCTTACCCTCATCTACAGCTTTGGTGACTGCTTCAAAAAAGTCTATCAGGTTTAGGAGACATGATCTGCCTTTTACAAACCCAAACTGGGTAGGGTCCAGAGTTTGGAGATTACCAATGTCATTGTTTATAAGTTCCATGATGATATGCTGCATAGCCTTGCAGACCAGGCTTGTCAGGCTAATGGGGCAGTAGTTCCCAGGGTCCATGGTGGCTCCCCCTTTGTGGAGTGGGATAACCATTGCTGTGTGCCATTCAGTGGGCACAAAGCCTGAGGTGAGGCTATGATTGAACATGGTACTTAGGTGGGGTGCCAGTTCATTCTGTAGTTCATGTAGAACGCAGCCTGGGATGTTGTCAGGTCCCATGGATGCTGTGTTCTTGGCTTTGGAGAGTGTGTTTTTTACCTGTGCAGCTGTGATTACAGGTACTTTGTATTCTTCCGGTATAGAGATGGCCCTTTAGGGGATGAGAGAGGGGTAAAGTTAGCACTGAACCTATCTGCCAGGATGTTGGAAATATCAGTCGGTCCTGTACATTTAGTGCCTTTGTGCTGTAACTCAGAGCAGATCTGAGTGTTGCCATTGAGATTCCTGGCATAGCTATAGAATGTGAGAGTCCTGGAACAGTCGACAAAATAAAGTAACACGAACCAATCTGTTCCTGGTTACAACATGTATAAAACACTAACACGAACGGAATGGCAGCAAAATCTCAATTTATCTTTGTTTATTGACTTAAAAACAAACAGGTTAAGCGCTTTCATCTTATAAAATAGACTTCATCAGAACAATACTCTTCACACAAAGTTTTTCTTATATACATGCTCATACCAATCACATTCAATTAACTCCATAATTAATTCTTAAAGTGCTAGTGTTGAATTCCTGTTCTCCCTATTGACTTGAATAGCTCATATTTAATACAGTTAATAAAATAATAAAATTCATTAAAAAGTACATGCAAAATTCATATGTATAGGTGACTTTATATCTATTTTTAATTCAATATAAATACAAAATGTAAAATGTATAAATATAAATATTTTTATTTTGTTTGTTTGTTTAAAAATACTGGCAACTGTAGGTCCAAGCACCTGGTTTATCTTGCAAAATGTACCAAGTGTCCTTGTTTTTATGTTGGAAAAACCGATAGGTGCTTGAGAAATAGGATTTATGACCACAGTTATAGTATAAGAAAACAAGATGAAAGTAATGCCCTATGGAAACATCTGAATGGAAATGTTATATGTTCTTCTTTTCACTTTGGAATATTAGAACTGGCAAAATACAATCCCAGGGGTGGTAATATAAAGAAAATGCTGGGGGAGAAAGAGGCAAGGTGGCAGATTCGCCTAAATGCTTCTGTGCCCCCCGGTATTAATGAGCACATATCCATTAAACCCATATTGGAAAATAGTAGGTAGTTATTAGACTTTCATGGTGGTATTTTTAAACAAACAAACAAAATAAAAATATTTATATTTATACATTTTACATTTTGTATTTATATTGAATTAAAAATAGATATAAAGTCACCTATACATATGAATTTTGCATGTATTTTTTAATGAATTTTATTATTTTATTAACTGTATTAAATATGAGCTATTCAAGTCAATAGGGAGAACAGGAATTCAACACTAGCACTTTAAGAATTAATTATGGAGTTAATTGAACCGAATGTGATTGGTATGAGCATGTATATAAGAAAAACTTTTTGTGAAGAGTATTGTCCTGATGAAGTCTATTTTATTAGATGAAAGCGCTTAACCTGTTTGTTTTTAAGTCAATAAACAAAGATAAATTGAGATTTTGCTGCCATTCCGTTCATGTTAGTGTTTTATACATGTTGTAACCAGGAACAGATTGGTTCATGTTACTTTATATAGCTATAGAATGCTTTGTGGTTGTCTTTAGAATCAGTGGCGATTTTGTTTTCGTAACTAGCTTTGGAGGATTTTATGAGGGATCTCAGCTTCTTACTGAGGCTGACCACGGAGTTCCTCCAACCATGGTATACTTTTATCAGTGGGTGTGGGGACACAGGGGGGCTTGGCCCTCTGCAAAAATGTAAATAAAGGTAGATTTTTGTGGGTTTTTTTTTTTTGATGTTTGAGTTTTTGGAAACTCGATCATATGGTCTCGACCGCATGAATTTCGAGTTTCTGAAAACTTGATCACATGACATAGACCCGATAATGATATATTATCCCTAATGAGAATAACTGGGATCATACCATAGATAATTTGAGGGGAACCATGTATGGGATAAAGCATTTAGGAACTGCATCTGTCCATTAGCAGTACAGGGAGCAGTCTTGGGGTAAATTTTCTGTTTCCCATCCATAGATCCAGGTTATGCTTGAATATGGATAGGGATGAACTTTGTTTAATGTGAATGGAGAATCTGTTCCAGAACAGCAGTATCCTCTTTGAGATATACCTGTTCCACCAAACTGTTCTGTTGACATTGCAGAAGAGGTTTAGATCCCTAGAACAAGTATTTCTGATGCCATTACACTTGCTGATGTGCAGTAAATCCATCAGTAGTGGGTCGGAGGATGCCTTGTATGCCTGACACAGATCACCTCTTAGCTGTCTGTAGGATAATGAGTATAGTGATAGGGCTTTGAGCCTGTCCATGTAGGATGTGTTATTTTGACCTTGCATCCTTTTGGTAAGGTAACTCTGTGGGCGTTCCAATTGTTGCATGTGTCTGGGCAGATACATGTCATAGGGGACATTATATTCAATGATTGGCCTAATGAGGGCTGATTAAAGGGGGACAATGATATTCATTGATCTGGACACAGTCCCTTTGTTTGTAAGTTGTGCAATATAGAAGGACTTTCTAAAAACATTGGACACATTGGTCAAAAGTTAGGTCACTGTCCACTATAAGTTCCCAAATCCTGGACAACTCTCTTAAAGGGGGGTATTGTCACTGTGGTAGTTCCCGGAGGTAGATGACTTCCCAAAGTATACGATAATGCATTTTTTGGCATTTAGTTTCAGTCCATAATTTTGGCACCAGTTATTTATTTGGAACACACCTTCCTGCACGATAGCCAAGTCATTTGGGGATTTAATGAAATTCAATGAATGGGTCCATTCAAAGTTTGTTTGCTTGTCTTTTTGGCTTTTCCCGGTTAGAGGTCGCCACAGCAGAACTCTGGTCCACTAATGATTGGCAGTCGATTTTTATGGTGCCGCGTTGCCAGCCCGATGCCCAACCTTCAGCGAACACACGCCCATTCACGCATGTCTTTTGGAGGCCACTCAGCTGTGGAGAGGACATGCAGACTCCACACAGAAGGCAATCCAGCCGAGAATAGAAAAGGAGAACCTCTTGCTGTGAGGCAACAACGCTACTGCTGTACCACCGTGCCTATTGAATTCAGCAATGGTAGTTAGGTAGAAAATATATGGGATTATTTTGGGACAACCAAACTCCAACGACCAGCAAAATGCGATACACAACACCAGCCTTAATTTCAAGATGATATTTTTATTACACAATCTTGTATATTCCTATATCCAGACCGGTTTCGGCTACCAAGCCTTCCTCAATGGATAGAAAAAAAGCTTTGTAAAACATAAATGATCACAAGTATTTATACTGTTTCCTAATCAATGGAAACAGTGATATAGCCCAACCTAGTGGTTGGAGTGTTTTAACACACATAATGAACTAAACTATGATAAATTGAAAAACATAACAATTCTTGTATATATTTATAAAACTATTTACATTGAGAAGCCCAACAAAAACAATTAAATCTTTGAATACATAATAAGTGAAGAAAATAAGGGAAATAACCCTTAAGTTTAATAGAAACCCGAATAACATATCCTGTATCTTGACCCATATATTTCCACCTTCAAAATTTGTTTACTATGGGTCTGTAACTAGTTTGATATATCATGCTCACAAATGCATAATACATAACTTGAATGTATATATATGTATATGAAAAAATATACATATAATAAAATATCTAAGCATCAGTAGACAAAACTGTTCAATCTCTCTAGAATCCAAAAAACCTAGAGTTCATAACATATCCTATTGGAATATCCTGATATGTTAAGTATCATTTATATCTGCTCCACGATATTCAAACCTATATATGTTTATAATAAACTAGTTATAGCCCATCAAAATCTCTTGTTATACATTATCAACTACTTAGTTGATATACAGTATTGGGAAATAAGATATAGGACATAATATTGTATATACATATGTAAGTAAGTATTGCAGGATTCAGAGTAATCCCCTATCAAATCTTATAAAAATAATGAAATGAACATATCACACTAAATCTAACCTGCATAATCTGCATGGGAGTGTAACTCACTATTAATGCCTAACGACATACAAGTCGTCATATGAATAATCTCATGCATAACTTGATGAAAGCCACCAATATAGACTGGCTCACACCAGCCTTGAGTGCATAATACTAAGGATCAGCATACATCTTAAGGTTATCTATAAATGGTCATTGAGACCCGGCGGAAATAATCCCCCAAGATTGGTAATCCAATATTTTTCCTTATGATTTAGAATAGTATGCCAACCTTGAGGGTTACTTCTGTCCCCTATAATTTTATCAATAACCATAAACATAAAATTAGCGTTACCATGTTTGATGGTATGTCTATATAAGGCATTGGTTTCTTTTCTATTCCTGATGTCGCTTTTATGTTCTGTCATGCGTATTCTAAGTGACCGTGATGTTTGGCCCACATAAAATGCCTTACTTTGGCAAGTTGCTAGATAAATGATCCAGGTGCTACTACAATTAGCAAACACCCTAGATTGATATACTCTGTTGGTATTGACACTAGTAAATTCTTTAAGTTTGCTAACATGTGAACAAAAGCTACAATGACCACATGGGAAGGTACCCAGAAGTTTGTCTCCAGTTATAGTTGTTTGTTGATATATGGCACCTCCACTTTCCTTATGTTTATAATGAGAAAAGAGACCACCTAGGGTTTTACCCCGCCTAAATGAGATTTGGCATTTGGAGCCGAAAAGTGTGCTAAGTTCCTCATTTGCCAGAAGTATATTCCAGTTAGAATCTAGTATGTTTCTTACCATGTGGTGGTTCCTGCCATATGTAGTCACAAACCTAAGGATAGAATCCTTCTGAATATTAGTTGATTTCTTATATTGTAACAAAGTGTTCCTATCTTGAGTGTTGCACCATTCACTTGTTTTCTGTATATCCGAATCTCTATATCCCCTGTCCCTAAATCTGTGGTACAGATCTTTTCTGGCATGTTCAAAATCTTGCTTAGATGAGCTTATGCGTTTGATACGCATAAATTGAGATTTCGGTATATTCCGGATGGTGTGGTTCGGATGCATGCTTAATATATACAGGATAAGAATACTGTGATTGGATACCAAAGCATAATGTTGGCTTGTACATAGAGATAAGTAAGATACGAACTAAGAATCATTTCGGGTTACCAAGGTTTATGTACAGGCTTAGTGCCTTATAATATAGTGCTTTTCAAGATAAAGTTAAGTAAGGCATTGTCTTTGATATCAAACCAGTATTAATAGTAATTTTTTTATGATTTAATATATAAGCCTAATATACAGTCGAGAAATTTGTATCTAAAATACTTGTGGACAGCAAATATTTTAACAGCTTTGAACATATAAACCACTATATTTAGGAATGATCTCACATTGGTTATTGTGTTGTTTGCACATAACATATATTATCAACATATATGAAGGTTACTAAATAGTATATGGTTACGTGTATACAGAAGTGTTGAACTTCTTATCACAAATAGCATATGGTGATGTGCATAAATGCAATAAGTGTTCTACGTTTAATTATAGCTGAAGAATTTGTTGGGACCATCTTATATATTGGATTGCTGCTAATAGAATTGTTTAAAAATTGGCCCTTTTTAACATTTGTTATATGTGAACTTTAACCATACTAGGGATTGGTATCATGAGATATTATAAATCAGAATATTAGTACAATTTTCCATGGTGAATTAATATATCAGTCTCATTTTGCATTTTGAATTTATAATATAACATGCTGTTGATTTTTCAGGAACTAGTATTGTAATTATATAGCTCAAACAATTTTGGGAGCTGCATGGATATTGCATATTGTTTATGATTTTGGGGTTGAGGACTGACCAGTTTATGATCTGTAGAGTTTTGGATCCATATACATTTGGTCCACTTTTGAAACTTGAGGGATCTAGATACATCTGGATCCTATAGTTGGTATTTTTTATACGGATAATCTGGGCTCTTCCGGCTACTTTATTCTGTGAGGTTGCTGTCCTTCTACCAATATATATATGCTATGGGTATACATTCATAATAGTTTATAATACTATCTAACCCCTTTGATTTCAGTGTCAGCCATATTGATTTACGATATTTAGGTTGGGACCCATCATCATATAGTTGTTTGGCATTCCGCTTGCTATATTTTCTATTGTTTACTATTGTTTCCATATATTTCATACAATATGGACCTGGAGCAGATTCTACATGGATTATGTGCTGATCGGAATGACATAGAAATTTTTGGAATAGATGGCATACCAAGCAATAATCAGAATGGCTCCAATATGGGTCTTTCTAATGGATGTGACTCAGCCTTTAGTAAACTCAATAAAGGTTTAAAGAATCTGAGAGCGAATATCTGGCACCTAAAATTATTTAGGGCATACATTAATAAAGAAATTACTCCAAGAGGCCTTAGAGTTCGGTTACAACCTCTAGTTAGCAGGTTGGAGGACAGACTAACTAAAGAATGGAACCTAGCCCTACAGCAATCCTCTATGATGTTTGTAAATATTCTTGCCTCCTATTATGAAAGAATGGTGGACTTTAACGTGACTGAGGTGAAAGCCTTTTGTGAGGAATGCAAGCAATATGAGTCTCAACCTATTTATGCCACTTCAGTAAACAAGCTTTCAAAAGAATTGACCATTTTTGATAAACAGACCAAAGAAAGAAAAATCCGTAAATTCAATAGGGACTGCACTGATTATCAAAGGGGTCGCCCATTTGATACACTTAGATCTGTCAGATTTACTGACATTGGTCAAGGGACAGCAAGCACTAGGCTCAGGAAAAGACCCAGATCTATTTTAAAGTCTAATGACAGATCTCTTGTCAGTACTTCAGGGGAGGAGTCCTCCTATACGGACAATGATAGTAGTAGTTATCGCGAATCACCCAATCGCAAAATGTCAAATGCCATGCACCCTTTAGAAATAGGAAAAGGCGGCGGGGAGGCTGCAAACACAGACATGGGCATAAGGTCAAACTCTGTGGAGGGGTTGATACAAACACTGTTGAACTAACTGAACAAAATTATAACAATGTGTTGAATTTATCTGATGTACAACTCACCAATGCACAAGAAACATTAGTCAATAAAGGCCTTGGTTTTATCCCTGGTTTCTTTCCTAATGAATACAATATTGTCAATGATGTACTATCTTTTTGCCGCAATATTAATCTTAAGTTGTTTTTTTCAGACAATACTTCTCAAAGATCACAGGAATTCAGATTTTTGAAATCTGAATTCCAACCCCCGATGAATAAATACGTCTCTATATTTCAACAATCAGTCCTAAGAGATTTACATTTTCCTCACAGGGAATCATGCATTCTGGGCCAAAACATATCTGCATCTGAAAAAGTTGCCCTTGAAGATCTGAAACATAATCATAACATTGTCATTCTGCCTGCAGACAAGGGAGGTGCGGTAGTAGTACTGAATATGGGATACTACCTAAACGAGGGTAAGGGACAATTGGCTAATACCCGATGCTATATGCACATGTCTATTGACCCCACCTTTGTTTTTAAGAAGGAAATCGACACGTTCTTAAATCAAGCTGGAGAAGAGGGTATCATTACCAAGAACATTGTGAAACATCTTACGGTTAAGGACCCGCAGAAACAAATTCTCTATCTCCTTCCAAAAATACACAAGTCAATTTCCAAACCCCCAGGTAGACCTATTGTATCGGGCATAGGCTCATTAACAGAACCTCTATCGGCCTTCTTGACACATTACCTGAATCCCTTATTAACTTCAGTCAGAGCCCGATTACAGGACACTGCCCACTTCCTTCAAATTATACAAGACACACAATTGGAACAAGGGTGGTTAATGAGTATGCTGGATGTTAAATCATTATACACCAGTATACCGCACTGGGCTGGACTACAAGCCTTACAATACTGGCTTGAACGATCAGCTTCATATCCACCTGGATTCAATACGTTATTAGTCTGCATGGCAGAACATGTGCTGAACAAAAATTTTTTCTATTTTCATGGGGAATGTTTTTGGCAACTACAAGGTACGGCTATGGGAGCATCTTTTGCTCCCTTATATGCAGATTTATTTATGGCATATTTTGAAGAATGCATGATTTATGATACATCACATAATTTATACATGGTGGAGACTGATATCTGGCGTCGATACTTGGATGACTGTTGGATGGTGTGGCGGGCGAATCAGGCATATTTACAAGAGTTTGTTGAATATTTAAATGGAAATATATGGGGCATCGAGTTTACTGTTACATTTCATCATGATGTCATTGATTTTTTGGATGTCACAGTGTACGGAAATGCGGATCATACATTAAGCACCAAAACATATCGTAAATGCCCACAGTACAATACACTGTTACATGCATCAAGCATGCATCCGAACCACACCATCCGGAATATACCGAAATCTCAATTTATGCGTATCAAACGCATAAGCTCATCTGAGCAAGATTTTGAACATGCCAGAAAAGATCTGTACCACAGATTTAGGGACAGGGGATATCGAGATTCGAATATACAGAAAGCAAGTGAATGGTGCAACACTCAAGATAGGAACACTTTGTTACAATATAAGAAATCAAATAATATTCAGAAGGATTCCATCCTTAGGTTTGTGACTACATATGGCAGGAACCACCACATGGTAAGAAACATACTAGATTTTAACTGGAATATACTTCTGGTGAATGAGGAACTTAGAACACTTTTGGGCCCCAAATGCCAAATCTCATTTAGGCGGGGTAAAACCCTAGGTAGTCTCTTTTCTCATTATAAACATAAGGAAAGTGGAGGTGCCATATATCAACAAACAACTATAACTGGAGACAAACTTCTGGGTACCTTCCCATGTGGTCATTGTAGCTCTTGTTCACATGTTAGCAAACTTAAAGAATTTACTAGTGTCAATACCAACAGAGTATATCAATCTAGGGTGGTTTGCTAATTGTAGTAGCACCTGGATCATTTATCTAGCAACTTGCCAATGTAAGGCATTTTATGTGGGCCAAACATCATGGTCACTTAGAATACGCATGACAGAACATAAAAGCGACATCAGGAATAGAAAAGAAACCAATGCCTTATATAGACATACCATCAAACATGGTAACGCTAATTTTATGATTATGGTTATTGATAAATTACAGGGGACAGAAGTAACCAACAAGGTTGGCATACTATTCTAAATCATAAGGAAAAATATTGGATTACCAATCTTGGGGGATTATTTCCGCCGGGTCTCAATGACCATTTATAGATAACCTTAAGATGTATGCTGATCCTTAGTATTATGCACTCAAGGCTGGCGTGAGCCAGTCTATATTGGCGGCTTTCATCAAGTTATGCATGAGATTATTCATATGACGACTTATATGTCGTTAGGCATTAATAGTGAGTTACACTCCCATGCAGATTGTACAGGTTAGATTTAGTGTGATATGTTCATTTCATTATTTTTATAAGATTTGATAGGGGATTACTCTGAATCTTGCAATACTTACTTACATATGTATATATAATATTATGCCCTATATCTTATTTTTCAATACTGTATATCAACTAAGTAGTTGATAATGTATAACAAGAGATTCTGATGGGCTATAGCTAGTTTATTATAAATATATATAGGTTTGAATATCGTGGAGCAGATATAAATGATACTTAACATATCAGGATATTCCAATAGGATATGTTATAAACTCTAGGTTTTTTGGATTCTAGAGAGATTGAACAGTTTTGTCTACTGATGCTTAGATATTTTATTATATGTATAATTTTTCATATACATATATATACATTCAAGTTATGTATTATGCATTTGTGAGCATGATATATCAAACTAGTTACAGACCCATAGTAAACAAATTTTGAAGGTGGAAATATATGGGTCAAGATACAGGATATGTTATTCCGGTTTCTATTAAACTTAAGGGTTATTTCCCTTATTTTCTTCACTTATTATGTATTCAAAGATTTAATTGTTTTTGTTGGGCTTCTCAATGTAAATAGTTTTATAAATATATACAAGAATTGTTATGTTTTTCAATTTATCATAGTTTAGTTCATTATGTGTGTTAAAACACTCCAACCACTAGGTTGGGCTATACCACTGTTTCCATTGATTAGGAAACAGTATAAATACTTGTGATCATTTATGTTTTACAAAGCTTTTTTTCTATCCATTGAGGAAGGCTTGGTAGCCGAAACCGGTCTGGATATAGGAATATAAAAGATTGTGTAATAAAAATATCATCTTGAAATTAAGGCTGGTGTTGTGTATCGCATTTTGCTGGTCGTTGGAGTTTGGTTGATTATGGTTTGACCGAGCACGCCATACTTGCGAGGCATTAAGTTTGGTTATCATTTTGGGACAAACATCTTGATAGGTACTGGTAACACTAAGTGTTCCACATGGCTATGTTTTGGACCCTATTTTGTTTAATATAATTTTTATTTCTAACAGTAACTGGTGTACACTGGGTCTCTAAATATGCAATGATATTAATATTGGGCCCATCATTTCATCTAGTGTTGAGTTGAGGTATTTGAATGTGTATCTAGAACCCTTGAGTTAGTGGCTTACATTGCTAGGGTTATCTTTAAATGATAAGTACAAGGATTTGTTTTTGGAGCTGTAACTATTACGTCTGATGTTGTAATAAACACCAGCACAGTTGAAGCCACTGAAGTGTTCAAAGATTTGGGAACCCTTATTAACAACAACTTATCATTTTCTGAGACTACATCTCAGGTTAGGATTAAAGCTGTCAGGATGCTGGGCCTATTATTAAAACAATTGCAACAAACCCCATCTGTTTGGATTGCATTGTGCATGGCTTGTATTCAGCCCATTCTAGAATGTAATGGCCTTTTCTGTGCCTAAACTTAGGGTACACTGCAGTTGTTAGAGACTATACAAAATAAATTCACCAAACAGATTTATTCTTAAGGTTATATAATGTTATGTACAAATATATATTATGGGCAGGTTATGTTTAGGGTGTAAAACACTACGCATGAGAATTTTATTCAGGCTCATGGGTTCATAGGTAAGTACTAGGCTAGCTGCCCTTGTGGGTCATGTTAAGACTAGTGAATGTTCCTCAAAGGTGTTTTGTGAGATAAACACTTAAACCACTATGCTAACCTTCAACCCCCCCCCCCCCACACACACGCACACACACTCACACACTCTTGTGCTATGCTGAATCATCTGTCATCAAGGGAGGCCACAACTCTCACTCTCTCAGTGACAGGACATCTCATTTGTCAATCTCCTTAAGGTCACATCCCACATTTGAATTAAATGAAAATGCTAGACTACTTAGGGACAATACCATTGCCTTCCATTTACCTGTTGTAAAAACGTTTAAAACAGGTAGTCTTATAAACCCAACTATTGCAGACTGTTGAACAAACTCCTTATGCATATTCAGCAGCCATACTCTTTTAAGTGTTTTAAAAATGAGGTTGGGTCGTTGAGTTGATTCTTATGTCTTTTGTTCCAAGATAGCCACTAATAGCCTGAATACATAGGATCATAGGAGGTTACTAAGCTAACAGCCGTAGAGCCTTTTTATGCTTAGCCATTCATGCCTCAAGTTATCAATGCCCATGGGCTAGAATGGCTTTGCTATATACATGTGCCTTAGGGCATCTACAAGTTGCCCCTGTTCATAAGGGCCATGGGTGACAAGCCAGGAGTGAATTTGCAATTTCCCATCCAGTGGACCAAATTACATTTGAATAGGCTTAGGGAAGAGCTCTGTTTCATATGAATGAGGGAGTCTGTTCCAGAGAAGGGGTAATCTGTGAGACACATATACCTGTCCCTCCAACATCTTTTATTTATGTCACAGGTGAGGTTTAGATCCTTAGATCAGGTAATTCTAGTACTGTTTGTTTTGCGAATATTCATAGGTTCTTAGGTAAGTACTAGGCTAGATGCCTTTACAGGCCATTTTAAGCCTAACCAAATTTCCTTTCAAATGTAAGAATCAAACCCTGTACCTTGTGACTGTGAGGTAAGCACCTTAACCATTAAGGCTGAATTGGAGCATGCCTTGTAGGTTAGGCATAGATTGCCTCTCAGTACTCTGCATGACTGAGTACAGAGACAGGGACAGGGCTTAAGGTGGTCCATAAAGGACATATTAAATACACCCTGTATTCTTTTAGTGAGGAGCCTCTGTAAGTACTCCAGCTGCTGCAAATGCCTGGTCAGGTACATACCAAAGGGTGTATTGTACTCCATTATTTGTCTAATGAGGATTGAGTATAATGGGACTGTGATCTCTTTAGATCTACATGACTTCCTCTTACTTATAAATTGCACTATGTAGAAGGATTTTCTCATTACCATGGACACGTGTTGATCAAAGTTCAGGTTACTGTCAACCTGAGATCCTAAGTACCCTACCACTGAGTTTATTCCTAGTGGAGTGTTATCAGTGTTGTAATCTGCAGAGGTGTTCATCTTCTCAAAGGGTATAATTTTGCAATTTTTGCATTCTCACATATTTGTGAATAACAGATCCAGTATATTAGCACTCCTAGTAGGTGTGCAGACTAGCTCTCCCAGAATATTTGCATTGACAAAATCCAGGAATCTTGGAGTCCACATGTTATTGGCTGTGTATGTATCCCAGTTTATGGTGAGATAGTTCATCTCAGCCATGAATATGGTATTGGGCTGAACTGTGAGTGACTCTAGTACGTGCAGCTATGTGGTATGGTTATTCTGGGTCATAGATGGGGGCCTATAGCTAGAAAAGATATGGTGTTGGACTTTACCTAAGGTTAGCTGGACATGGAGTAGCTGAAGCATGCCATTTTGTTTGACCAGTCTTGGTGTGCTTACTTTTTATGTAGATTGAAACACCTCCACCTCGTGTCCCTTCTTGTGCTGTAGCTGAGCTAAATGTGTGGAAGGCTTTATAGGCTTGTACTGCTGGGGTGCCTTCCATGGCTTTAAATCATGTCTCAGTAACTGCACAGATGTCAACACTCTCTAGGGTGAGGAGGGCTTTCAGGTAGTGGAGCTTTTTGTTTAGACTCCTTAACAATGAGCAGTAATCTTGTATATAACATACTACTTGGAAGGTTTATCAGATTGGCATTGCCTAAAAATGGCACTATAGGGGTGGATAATGTTTTTCCCAATATCTGAAAGCCTAGTGGGGACAGATGAAGACCATCCTTGGCATAGCAGCGTGGTCTGTCAAGCATGTCCTCCTAAACTGACAAATATTGTATCCCCTTTGAATGGCACCAGTAACTAATCCAATTGTTAAAGTCAAACACCATCTATTTATACTGTGACATCATCCTTGGAGAAGGTAGAATGTTGCTCAGTGCTTGGCTCATACATGTCTGGGACACATAATCTGAAAGCTCCATCATGTCTCTCTTCATATAGTCCAGGGAGGTATGTTTTAGTCATTAACACCCACATGGATTTTGACAGAGTCATACTGGTACTAGTGGTTCAATATCCTGAGAGCATGTGTGATCTGGCAAATCCTTGCCCCTGATAGTCAACTGACCATGACTGTCTCCTTGCTCAGCCTGGTGAGGGGGCATCAGTGTGTCTCACAATAGTGTCCAATGACCAATATATTGGGTTGTGTGGCAGTTTGCCTTAAGGGCTTAGAGACTGAGACAGTGTAAGATGTGTTTGTATGTGTCTCAGGGAGAGTTGTCTTTGTAGAGTGTTTAGAAAGTTGCTGAGGGCAACGTATAGGAGGTCTATGTGGTTTAAGTAGACTGTATTCAAGAGCCTCAGCATGTGTGAATTTATGTGTCTGATCCATAGTACGTGCAGTGGTGTGTTACTGGCAACTTGTTTATAGATATCAGTGTCTGTATATGAAAACTTTGCCTACAAAGACGTAGTGTAATTACATCCCTCACATGTTGTGTCAGTCTGCTTAAGAATAAGGTGGTTGTTAGTAAACATGAGACACTTGCTACATTGTCTCAAGATGCCCATTTTCATCAGGCTGGCTGAGACAGTAGGATATAGCACATCCATGGCTGTGGATCCTCTTTTCTGTAATCTGTGAGAAGTGGTTTAATTGGGGTTTAGAGCTGGGCTGAGCTGGGAGGAGGGGTATAGCATTGCTCTAAAATAACATTCTTGGGATAATGCTTCTCAGCTGGCAGAACAACTGCTCTGCTCTACACTCAGCTCGATACTTAATAAAATATCAGAGAAATTTTTACATGGAAAATTGCAACTCTATGTGTGCTTCTATACAGGCTATTGTAAAACACTACTGCACAGCTCAGCACAGGTTATAGGAGATGAGTTAGAGAGGAATCCAATCAATGAATATTAAAAATGCAGTATGTGAACTTATAAGGCTCAGATCCTGCAGCAATTCACAATCCTCTTCCTATTGTGAGTGATACTACAAGACCAAGGATCCCAGACTAAGTAAAATGCAAACAGAAAAAATGCAGTAGAAATTTAATAAATGGGTCTCAGAACCTGCAGCAATTCACAATGCTCTCACTTTTGTGAATGATACTACAAGACTAAACTAAGGTTCCCTAACCAAGTAAAATGCAAGCAGAAAAAATGCAGTAGAAAGGTAATAAAAGGGGCTCCAATCCTGCAGCACATTTCTCTCACTATTGTAAATGATACTATAACACAAGGTTCCCAGACTAAGCAAAATACAAGCAGAAAAACACAGTAGAAATGTAATAAATGAGGCTCAGATCCTGCAGCAATTCACAATTCTTTCATTTTACTGTATTTATGCTGTTGCTGTCACAGTTTACTGTATTTTGCCCCTTCTTACTTTATTTAGCTTTTTGCTGTACATTCTTAAAGTGTTCAGTTACATTAAATCTGCTGCATTTATTACTGCATGTTTGTAGCCTGATCATATTTTAACTGTTATTCTAAGCCTCTTAGTTCTGATTTAAGTTTTTGGGCTCTAAACTACATATCTTACATCAGGAAGATTTGTGGTCTACACTCTTGTGGTAGGAGAGGTAATTTACACCCTTCTGTGATGGAATTTGCTGGTTGAAGGCTTATTGTGTCTGTTATCCTAAAAGTGTCTTAGTTCTGGTTTAAATGCATGGGCTCCAAACCAGTTATTTTACATTAAGAAGGTTTGTGGTCTACACTGTTGTGAAAGGATAAGGTAGCTTCCACCCTTCTGAGCAGAGAATTGCTGGTGAAGGCTTATTGTGCCTGTTATTCTAAGTGTCTTTGTTCTAGATTAAGCACTTGGGCTCCAAACCAGTTATCTTACATTAGTCATCTTGTCATAGGAGAGGATAGCCTACACTGTTCTGAGCTGGGAGTTGCTGTTGTAAGTCTAATTGTGCCCTTATTCGATTGACTAGAGGGCTAGCTTATTTAAAAATTTGAATCTCTGTGCATGGGGTGTTTGTGAGATTTGGTGATCATGCTACTTCAGAAGAGTGTTGCTGGTTTCTGCTAACCTGTACAAAAGCTAAGACTTACATTACCATATCCACTGTTTTGGTACTTGTTTCTTGCATTGGTTTTCACAGCTGCATTAACTAATTGTCTTTTTTGAATAGCTGCACTTTTTGACCTTTCTTACAGTCTTTAAAGTGCCTTGTTTCACTTTAGTGAGAGTAGTGGGGACCTGAGTTATTTTCTGGCCCAGGATTGCATAAAGGAAAGAAGAGTGCGCTGTTTTTGAATGTCCACAGGTCCTTGTTTGTGTGTTTTGTTTTTTATTGAATCTCCTCTGCTATTTAACTTTCACAGCTGCTCAATGCTTGGCCCATAACCTACGAACAAACTAAAACTTACATTACCATGTCCACTGTTTTGGCACTAGTTTTCACATTGTTTTTGTCACAGCTGCATTAATTGTTTCTGTGTTGAACATCTGCACTTTTTAACCTTTTTTACTGTATTTAGTTAGAACTGCTGCTCTCTGTGCAGTAATCTGTTAAGTCATTGATATCTTGAAGCAACATTCCCCCTTGTAATCTCTGTCTAAACGCCGACCTCTGTCAGTGTAAGTTTCCATTAAAAGACACTTTCTGTCTAGACAGATTTTTTAAACTACTAGGGCATCTAGTTTGTGCATAGCTGACCATTATCAGGTTCCTAGTCTTATTGACCTAGTCAGTTTTTAAATTTCCCTCACTCCTCCCTAGTACATCAGTAGCCATGGCTATGCACTTCCTAACTCTCTCTGTGGCCAGTCTGGTTGAGATGAGTATTCTGAGGCATTGTAGCAATTTCCTCATGTACACTGACAACCCACTTATTCTTAATAAAACAGATACAGTATGCAAGATTTGTTAATACACTTTAATTCTGGAGGCAAAACTCTCTCATACAACCAAAACTAATCCTATAGAGGATGTCAGTGACACTTGCACCACACCTACTGCACAGGGTATACCTTGCACATAAAACTACTTATGCTGATGCAGGTAACAGGTAGCCTTCCTAAAATGCTAAGACCTCCTGCAGAACACAATCAAAAATGAGTTGTCAGCCATCATGTAAATACTCTGTTAAAACACCACCCACAGCTATACATATTAACACTGTATCCACTGTATCTACTGCTAATCCCTTAAGGCAAACTTGTGCACAGCCAAATTTCCTAGTCATTGGTGATTCTATAGTGAAGCATACCTATGTCCCCCTCACCAGATTGGGTAAGGATAGACTTCACAGTTAACTGCCTTTCTGGGGTTAGGATCTGCCAAGCCACACAGGCAGGTCATTGAACCACAGGTACCAGTATGACCTTCCCATAGTCCGTGTGGGTGTTAATGGCTGAGACATATGTCCCTTGACTATATGAAGCAAGACATGATCAAGCTCAATGATTATGTGTTTCAGGCAGGTATGGACCTAGCACTGAGCAGCATACTACCTTCTCCAAGGATGACGCCACTCTAGCAACAGAAAATTATTGATTTTAACAACTGGGGTATAGTATCTGACAGCCTGGGAGGACATGGTTGATAGACCGTGCTGCTTTTGCTATTGATGTTCTGCACTTATCCCCTCTAGGCTTTTGGATATTGGCAAAGACCTTTTTCACCCCATAGTGCCTTTTTATGTAATGCCACACTGATAGGTAACTGAACCTATGAAGGAATATCTGAAGGTGGTATGCTCAATGCTAGAAGTCTTAACAAGAAACTCCAATCCCTGCAAGCCTTCCCTGGAGATTGTAGACATCTGTGTAGTAACATAGACATGAATTAAAGTCATGGAGAGTACTCCAGCAATACAAGGTTATAATATCTTTCACACCTTTAGACCAGCCACTGCACAGGAGGAATCTCAAGGTGTAGGAGTTTCATTCTATTTTAAAACCAACCTCGCATCCAGAAAAGTTAAAGCATATGACCCTCTGGAACTCATACATGTGCTGCTCACTATAAACAGGGTCTCGTACCATATCCTTGCAACTTTTTTTTTTTTTTTTAATTTTTCCAAGCATTTTGGGTTTCTAATACCATGACTGGAATGGACCCCATTCCTAAGTCAAAGTGTGAGTAAAGTTCATGAAGTTAGTATTGTTTCAACCTTTGAAGTTAGCCAGAAGTGCTCTTCACAGCACCTGCAATGTGCCCAGTAATGACTCCTTCTGCAATTCATATGGAGTTACATGTACTGGTAATATATCTAAGTATGATTGTAAATTATTTTTTATAAGACCAATTGCTTCTACTACTATTGGAACTGTCTGGGTATCTTTCTTCCACATTGCCCTTGTTTCTGCCTGCAAATCCTGGTATTTTATAACTTTGTGTCTCTCTGTACGTAAGACACTGTAGTCACTGGGTGTAGCAATTTCAATGATCAATGCTAGTTTTGCATTCTTTTCATGGCCTACTATATCTGGTTTTCTCTCACCTGTTTTTTTAACTGTTGGTAATGGGTGATCCCATATGATACAAACTTCAGCATTTTCTGTGATGCTTTGTGGGCCATGTTTCCAGTGTTTTTCAGCTACTTCAGTATTATAATATTTGCACAATCCCCACTGCAATAGTCTTGCTACATTATTATGCCTTTCAATACACAGTCCTTCTGCCATTAGTATATCACAACTAGCAACAAGATGCATGACTGTTTCCAATTCTATTTTACAAAACCTACATTTGTCTGTTTCTCCCACATGTTCAATGGATTTTGTAAACCAACATGTATGTAATCCACTATCTTGGGCTGCCAATATTAACCTTTCATCTTTTGGTTTAAATTCAGCTCTCCTTAACCATTCCTGTGTTCAGTCCCGATCAACATGAGGTTGTTCCAAGAGTTTTTTATACTTGCAGCTATATTTATGCATTTTCCACATTTCTTGCCTTCTCTTCTGACCCTTCACCTTATAGTCTTTCTTTTGTTTTTTGGCACATTCAGGTGCTGCTTGATTTTTATCTACTTCTGGTTTGATTTCCATTCCTGATTGACACTGATATGCATCTGCTAAACTAAGGAGGGAAGTCATCTTAGACTTATTCTCCTCATGTTTCAAAACTTTCATTATGTTTGGGTCATGTGAAGCCAGCAGAAATGTATGTAGTTCTATGACTATAGATCTATACATGTAATCAATTCTGAGGAGGCCCATATATCCATCAGAGCAGGGAATATATAATCTTGGTATGCACTGATTTTTATAAATCAATTGATAAGCATGAAGCATCCTTGTTTTCCTGTCTAACCGATCCAACACCTTTTGGGGCCAGTCAGTCACTCCAAAACTGTAAGTTAAGACAGGAAGAGCAAATTGGTTTATAGCTTAGACTTTGTTCCTAGATGTCAACATTGTTTTCAGTATTAATTTTAGTCTTTTAAAATATTCCTTACTAAGTTTTATTTGCATTTGTTCATGTTTTATTGCTGATCTGTCATCAATTCCCAATTATTTATATACTCCCTCCTGCTCAAGTTCTTTTATATCACATTCTTGTCACAAACTAATGTTTTCTTGCTGCTGCAGCTTTCTTGTTTTAAAGGTTGCTATGGCACATTTATCAAGACCAAATGACATTTTTGTATCATCTGAAAAAGTTTTGACTAGTTGCAGCTGTGCTTTCAGTTCCTCATCTGATGAACTATATAGTTTTAAATCATCCACAAACAGAAGATGAGAAGTCTTTATGCTTTGTTGTTTTCTGGCTGCTAAATTGTAGCCATGACCTAATCTGTTAAGTAGATAGCTTAATGAGTTAAGGGCAAAACAAAAGAGCAGCGGTGACAAAGAGTCACCCTAAAATATCTCCCTTTAAATTTTTATTCCTGGAATAATAATCTGTCCATTATCATGGCTTAAATCCAAACTGGTTCACCACTGTTTCATGGCCGCTGTAATGTAATCGATCAGTGTAGGGTGTATCTTACCCATTTTTAAGCACTCTTTTATCCATGAGTGTGGGATACTATCAACCTATGGGTCCCACTCCATGTCCCAGGAAGCCCATACTACCCAGCTCAATGTACTAGAGTCCCTCACTGTTCAACCTAGTACAATATTTATGGGGGATCTCAATTACACCATTATAGACTGGGAATTCTGCACCACTTCTAATGTAAAAGCCCAGCAATTCCTAAACTTTGTCAATATCAGCATCCTGGAACAATTGGTCCATTCTCCTACTAGGGTACAAACATCCTTGACCTTGTACTCACAAATCTAGGGCCGATGTTCCTCACCCATTGTAATGTCTTCACTCATCAGAACTGACCTTAAGGCAATATTGTTTGAAATAAAAATTAAATCCAGGGATCCAGTGAAACCAAAAGCCTTTAGGGACTATTCCAAGTTTAACCTCTCTCTAGTAAGCACCACCTTGGCAGAATTCTAAGCACCCTCAAAGCCAATAAACACTATAGCATACGCTGAGCTATTTACAAAATCTGTATACAGCCGTATTCTTAACTGTACAGAGCGAGTTGCACCTACTTGGATTAAGAAAAAGACAAACACAATAGACAACCCACCCTGGTGGAATCACAATATCAATCGGTTATACAACAAAAGAAAAAAAAATATTGCCAAGCATAGGAAGAACAAAGCCATACATATTAAAAGCCCCCTGACCAATGTAAACAGGCAGCTAAGAGGGTTAATTAATACATCAAATCCTAAATTTGAAGAAAATAATAGCTTCTCTGGCAAAGGACAGCCACAAAGCTTCCTACAGCTATGCCGTAACCTCAGGCAAAATACACAATAATGTGTAGAACTTATTGTAAATGGCATCACCCACACTGAAATGGAGGCCATTGCAAACCTTTTTACTGACAGGTTCAGCTCAAATTTCTCCTACCCACTCCCCCCATAGTCCAAAAGAAATACCACATACCACAATTACCTCAATCATTACTAGGGAGCAGGTCATCAATGCACTTTCCAAGGTCAAAAACACTGCATGGATGGGCCCTGATAACATCCCGGTATGCTTAATAAATAGCATGAAACATGAACTCTCTGGTCCAGTTGAGTCCAGTTGAATCACTTTTCAACCAGAGCCTACAGTCAGGTTTTGTGCCCAAGACATGGAAGATGGCTGCAATCATTTCCTGCACAAAAGTGGTCCAACCACTGATCCGAGTAACTATAGGCCCATAAGTCTTACCAGCCTCATATGTAAGGCCACAGAAAGGATTATTATTAAAATGTCAAGTTGAGATGTACCCATATGAAAATTTCGAACTACAGATGTTTGAAGTTTCATCTGGGTGAACATCTCAATGTTCAAAAGTTTATATTAGCGAATGCAGTGTGCATTCGCTAATATAAACTTTTGAAGAATTGTACAGAGATCGCGGTATAGTGCAGTTAGTGAAATTCATCCCTTTCCTCACTGTAGTGTGATCTCGGAATTGGAATATATAGTTAGCAGGGGGTGTCGGGGGGGTATGGGAGGACTTGTCCCCCTGCAAAAATGTGATATTAGGTATAGGAGGTCACGTAAAGTGAACTCCTATAGCTAACATTAGGCGATGTTTTCAAAAACAATGTCGTATCAGCTGAATTCATTCAGCTGATTCGACGTATTAACTTGTTGTTCTATATTTTAAATTTCGAGGTTTACTTTCGATATGTGGGTCAGAAAATTATTCTGACCTTCGACATATTGATAGTAAACCCGGAAAGAATCATCATGGACATGATGAATGAGGACATAGGTAACCTGCAAATGCTGGACCCATCACAATCCAGCTTTGTTAAAGGAAGGTCATGCCTATTAAATCAGGTGGATGTTTTCGAGAGGGCAACCAAAGCATTGCATGAAGGCAAGACTGTGCACACAGCTAACGTTGACCTGGCCAAGGCTTTTGATACAATCAGGAATTATGGACAAGCTCAGTAATTTAGGTATAAACCCTTTTATCACTCACTGGATAGCCAACTGGCTCAGTGATATGACCCATGAGGTCAAACTAGGTAAGGCCACCTCCACCAAGAGGCCAGTCATTAGTGGAGGCCCCCAGGGCTCAGTACTGGGCCTGCTCTTTTTTGGCATCTATTTCTCTGAAATAGAAGCAAACGCTGAAGGTTTGTGGCTGACCAAGTTTGCAGAGGATTGCATTCTTCAAGAAGACCTAATTCTGACTAACAAATGGTGCTAAAGCGATTGTCTCAAACTCAATGCTAAGAAATGTATAATTGTACCCTTTGGGAAGTCAATCATCCTGACTAATTACCATGTTGATAATACTGCCCCTAAGAGTTGACCCAGTGGTCAGGGATCTGGGTACACACATTGAGAGTAGCCTTATCTTCAAACAGCATGTGGCCACAGTGGTAAGAAAATCCTTATATGTTGTGCAACTTATTAGTAAGGGCATGACATCTAGGTTCAAGTAGGTCATTATCCCACTGTACTCTGCCCTTATCAGACCAATCATAGTGTACATTGTTTCCTTTGGTATGTACCTGACCAGTCATATGCGACTGACCTCAATATAATGTATAACAAGCCTGCCTTATGCAAAGCACTTTAAAGCCCTTTCCCTGCACTCACAGTCTCTTTTAGATTGCTGAGAGATGATCTATGCCTGGCTTACAAGACATCCACAAACTTCACATTTATGAATTTCCTGCATATTTGTAAGTCAAACAGTACCAGAAATACAAGGTGTACGGACTTGAATTTTGTCTGTGACTTAGAATATGCTGAAGAGACAGATATGTGTCCCAGAGACTGCTCCTCCTATGGAACAGGCTTCCCATCTATGTGAAGCTGAGTTTGTTTATTACTCAGTTTAAGAGCAACATAGATCAGTGGACGAGGAATAGGAAACTTACACCAGGCCTGGCACCCATGTCCCTTATGGACAGAAGTAGCTTATAGATGCCTAGCCATCAATATCCTGTTTATATACAGAACATCATTATTCTTTTGGGAAAACTTGGATAGGCTTAGAAAGGCCCCCAGCGGGTCCTTAGTCTAGTAACAATCTATGACTCTATGTATCACTATTGTGAGTTATACTACAAGACTAAGGTCCCAGACCAAGTAAAATGTAAGGAGAAAAAAATCAGCAGAAATGTAATAAATGAGGCTCAACAATTCAAAATTCTCTTATTATTGTGCATATTACTACAAGCCTTAGGCCCCCAGACCAAGTAAAATACAAACAATAAAAAGGAGTAGAAATGAAGCTCAGATCCTGCATCAACTCACAATTTTACCACTACAGCGAGGTATACTACAAGACTAAGGTCCCAGACCAAGTTAAAAAGCAAACAGTTGACTTTTGGTTAAAACAAGGAAAAGTGCAGAAAGAACAATGCACATTTCAGAGTAACAGTCTGACTACTGCAGAGTGCACTATTTGAAATGGCGGCAAACCCGAGAGTTAAGAGTCTAATAGGACCGTCTTGTCAGTCTGCGCTATCAGTGTTCAGAAGAAATAGCACAGGGATGGGCGTTTAGATAACACAGCAGGGGCAGACAGGTAAAAGGCACCAAGCTTAAAAGCACAACAAGAGTTGGCCAGCTGGGTGGGAAAAATTCAAAAAATCAATGCAATCAAACAGCAGTTTTAAACTCTGAGCTCTTGTACGGGTTCCTAAAATATAAAATTATACAATGAAACTATACTAAGTTTACTGAGTAATGGAGGGTATACCTGCAAAACTGAGTAATGGAAGGTATATCTACATGGCTGAGTAATGGTGGGTATACATGCAAGGCTGAGTAATGGTGGGTACACCCACTTCAGATGCAGTGCCCAGATTTGCTTCCACAGCTGCAGACAGAGCATTGCTGGTGTTAGGAGCCATAGTTGAATCTTTTCCCCGCAGGGTATAGTGAGTGATCGTGCTGAGCTAATGCTGTAAAGTTGCATGTTTCATCTAGTTGAAGCCAGACATTTGGCCTGTATTTGGGTTGGATTCACAGAAAGGCTGGAGATAGATAGTGCCTGATATTACCTGACTTGAGGTCTTGCCCTCAGGCACAGGCATCACCAAATGAAGGAACAGTGCAGGCAATATTTTGATGACTTGCTGCACAGGAGTCCAGATAAGTTTCATGCATGGGAAGTAGAAGTTAGCCAGAAAAGATTGATTTTCCTTCATTTTTATATTTTACATTTTTTTTCTTTTATTCTTTTGTAGGTTTGGGAATGCTGGTGATACTAGCAAATAACTTTCAAGCTCATTGTAGGAATTAGGGCTGTTTGTCTGTGGATCTTCCATGTCAGATGGAGATGATTATGGTGGTAGCATTGTATGTGATGTGGCTACTACATTTTATATGGGCATTATTCTAGGGTGGGGGTTACACGGAACTATGTCACAGGGACTGAGCAGTACCTGACATGTCCCTCGTTATGCTTATATCATATTCACTGAATGGATCTTAATGTATATGCAGGGGACATACATGTGTCTGCTGCTCTGCAAAGTATATAAGAGATAGCGTCTGTCATCATACTATCTTCTCTTACAGTTAACATAGTTTTCTAATGTTCTGTTTCTCTTTCAGAATGAGCAACATGTAATGCAATTCTTGCCACCCTTTTCAGGAAGTAGGAGAGGCTTGTGGCCAACCATAGTACTGTTTACAAGGTCTGACCCATCTGTGAAATTATTCATTCCAATGTCAAGGATGACTACATTCCTATAGGAAAGGAATTATTTGCTATCTAATTTGCTACAATTTATTTGATGTCATAATTTTAAAACCCCAGT
Organism: Protopterus annectens; assembly: GCF_019279795.1. Lineage (NCBI taxonomy): Eukaryota > Metazoa > Chordata > Ceratodontiformes > Protopteridae > Protopterus > Protopterus annectens. Next base: position 1,007,654,364 of record NC_056734.1, on the reverse strand, counting down.
CGTAGTTGTTGCACGATAATTTTCAACAATCCATTGGCTTAGAACATGATGAGTAAATACTTAATTTGAATAAAAGGTGTGTCATCGTTAAAGGCGCCAGATTTAGTGCATAGCTATTGGTTGCAAGTTGATTTAAAAGAACATCATTCCTTTACCCCTTGCGATCTAAAGAAGGTGAAAACCGAAAGTGCTTATCGTGTGTTTGAGGTTCATTGTTTTGGAACTTTTTTCTGCCAACATTCGTTTGTGAATTTCAGCAACGGAGCAGTAATATTTGTTTCTTAAGCGTTATCTCACGAAGGTAAAGTTCCTATTATGTGATGGGACTTTGACGAACTATCATATGTGAATTCACATTTTTTGGACAGTACGTTCTCATCGTTATTTGGAGGATAGCATTTTAATTACTTCTTGGGACTATTTATTTCAATATATGGAGTAATTTGTGAGCAGTCATCCCAGGAATATTGTCAATATTATCAACGACAAGGACCGAAAAAGTTTTATTTAACAATCATTTTTATGCTTGCTTTTATTGAATAAATAGACTAACAGGATTTTATCTGATTCTGTGTCCACGTATTTTTTGGCCGTGGTGCAACAGTTTGGTTTTCTTAGTGTTTGGATTTTACTTCCTGTTGCTTTAGTAGTGAGGAATTCATTTATTTGCTACATTCCTATATTTGGTCAGTTGCAAGATTTACTCCATAGCCACAGTCTTTGCAGGGGGTGGGGCAGGCATGCCAAAGGTATGTAGGGTTACTGAGGGTGAAGAGGCTAGGAGTGTTTCACTGGAGGAGTGTTCTGGCTTCTCACTCACAAGTATACAAGATTCAGCTGGATCAGCTGTTAGAGGCTTCAGTGGAATAAGCAATGGGCAGATATATTGCCCAAGTGGATTGCCTATAAGCTTCTGGAGCAAATAGCAGATTCATTCAACTGCCCAGCAGCTGCCATCTAGCGATGTGACCAATGCCACTGACCATCCATATCCATCACTTACAGATGTAATGTCTCTCTCTGGGCCTGGTTGGGGAAGGCATGGTAGCTGGCTGTACCACACCCTCTTCCTAGATATGCATGCTCCTTCCCACTCCATACCCTGTGCATTGTCAACCCCCCCCATCAACATTTGTTTACTCTGCGTTTGCTTCTTTTACTGCCTTCACATCTTATTTTGGACACCTTCATCCCTGTTTGCCTGTGTTCTTGTATATTTCTCTGTCTGCCCCAACATACTGTCCTAGCCTCCTTTCCATCTAAGATTTCCTTTTTAATTTTTCCTCTCTTTCACTCTGTAATAAAAAAGCGCTTTATTCTGCTAGGGTTTCCCTCCTCCCTCCATCTTGCACACTCCTATATATTGTCCATATATGTGACCTTGTGCTTGCTCTTCTCCTTATTTTGTGCTCTCCTTTTCCTTCCTTTTTATGAATCCAACAGGTGTTTACATAGATGTACGACACCGCAGTGCAGCCTCAATTAATATGCTACTGCTTGGCTGTATGCACCACTTGGTGCTGTCCTGCCAAGGGATGCAGCAACACACACAACCTTGCTGATAGAAACGCTGCTTTATATTAAACTATATCAAAGTTCACATCTTCAATTCTTGTGAGATTGTGCTGTGCAGCACATGGCTACTTTTGTGGTTTGGGTATGCAGATCCCTGCACAGCTTTCTTTGCTGGCATACTTACACTGCATTGCTAGATCCAATTGCATGCTCGCTGTCTGACTCACTTATGTACCCTTAAGGACAACTAGCTCTCCATAAGCACCGCATGTTTTTGTTAAAAACATCTGCTTGTGTTGTTCCACAGTGATGCTTAGGCGCAGCACATCTCCTTGAATCCTGGCCTGTGGAACAACACGAAAGCAGTACAACATATGGAATGTTAATAACAGTAGTGAGTTGTTATCATCATTGACAATGTGCTGCTACAGTGCTCCGCTAGAACTACATTGCCATTTTACTGTACACTTTAGATGTACCAGTAACGTTGTTTGTATTTAGATATGTTAACCTTTGCATGTTTTGATTTTTCTGTCTTGTTTTGTGTAACAGTAAAAATTGGATTAAGTAGAAGTAAGAAGAAGAATTACAATGTGTAAGTGCCCTCAGTTTCAAGTGTTCTTTTATTGGTCTTTTAAGAACATATTTCACTTAATTATGTTGGAGTATGCGTACTGTATTAATAAAAGTTTAATTCTCAGCAGGATATTTTCTGTTTTTATTTACTAATGAATGAGTGATACTTTTGTAAGATTTTTAAGAGGTTCCATTCATTTCTTAAATGGGCTTTAATATATGGTCATAATAGAATGTAAAGAATTAAGGGTAGAAAATAGATGTACAACAACACAGTTGCGTTGCATTACAAATTATTCTGTTTTAGTTTACGGTTATCTACAGGAAACTTTTTTTTTGCATACAGAGGTGTAATGGCATTGCTTTTTACATAACGCACTTCTTACACAATTAACAATGCTTGTAGTACTAAACTGTTGTTGTTCTTTGTGTGCGCGCGTGTGTGTGTAAGAATTACTACATTACAGCATTTATTTTTTCTGCAATGTGTTGTCTTAGTTATGTCAGCAGCATTAATTACCACATAAGTGCACAATGTACTAAATAATAACACATACATCATTTTTATTTTTTATTAGCTCTTACTGGTTTGTTTTAATACAGTTCAATACAGAAGCATTTTGTATGTGCAATACATATTAAAGTAACACAAGCTGATTGTGGAATTGTGAAAGTACTGCAGGTTTGTGCAGTAAGGATGAATGCAGAAAGAATGGGGAAAATATAATTTTACTAGTGCAGGTCTGATGTTATACTTTGCTATTGCATTAATGATACACATTTTCTAATCCCTGTTTTGCAGAACACATATGTAACAAATGTACAGTTATTCCATAATCCATATTTTGCCATGATCACTAATAATAGTGCTTCTTTAGCAGCATACAAGTTTACTCAGTAAAGATGACTGCAGAGTAGATGGAGACACATAGTTTTCTAATCCATGCCTGAAAATATACTTCAGTATTACACTGACAACAGAACTGCTTTGTACGATACATTTTGCAATGAATATGCTGGCTAGTCCATGATACTTATTTGTTTGTTTCTTTAGTAGGGGTAGAGCTTCGATCCATATGGACCAATTTCAAACAGAGCCCAGAAAATGCAGGCTCAACCTAGACTTCCTCAGTATAGATGAATGCAGAACTATAGATTTGATAACAATAGATTTTCCTTTGTTACTTATAGTACTAACATTGCAGGGAGTAAATCTTTCACAGGTTGTTAACTGCATTTTATTTCCTTTACAGATCTTTATTGCCATATAAAGGGCTTATAGGATCTTCATATGGCCTCAGGCTGCTTTTTCTGCTGTTGGCTGTTATTTTTGTGTGGCAGTTCTTGTTTAACCATGGAATGTGGATTTCATAACTGCTTCTGTGGAGACAAAATTGTTCAAAGTACAGATATATAACTGTATCATTTGTTTAGGGGATAGTCATATTCCCTCAAAATGTGAGATTTCTTTGGAGATTTCATCTTCTACATTATGTCACATGTTGCAGCTTTATATAGAAAAAATGTCTGCTCTGCCTTCTGAACAAGATTGCTTAACCCAGCACTTCCTTTCCTTAGAAACAAGGCCTGTAAAATGAGACATTAAACGAAGGTCCAATCTACTTGAGATGGTTATAGCTCAGGTGGATGTAAAGATCCCATGTCATCTATTGAAAAGAGTAGGGGAAGTTGTCTAATGCCCTGGCAGATTTTCCCCCAGTAGTATAAATACCACTTCAGGTCTCCCCTGAAAAGAGGTCACTAGCCAACTCAGTCAACAAATGAAATATAAAGATAAAATAAAGTATAATAAAATAAAAATACAAAGTTATTGAAGTTATTTCTAAAAGGAAGAACAACACACAGAAACACCTGTATGTTTCCTCTGGCATCTGTAGTGGTACTGAAAATTTTGGAGCCTGAAATCAAAAAGGTTCTTGTAAAAGTTTTGGACAAAGTTGTTTCTCCTTTAACCTTTAAGGTTATGGAGAAGTCTGTGTCTCCAGTATTGGTGCAAATAGAATCTCCTTCTTCACCCATTATAACAGATTTGTTACCTGACAAAGAAGTAGCCATAATCTATATTTTTGTTTGCCCCCCCCCCAAGAACCTCACAATATCTTTTCTATCATTGTGCAGTTGGCCCGTTCATTCTGAGTGAGCAGGAGCCAGGTACCCTCAGGCTAGTTGAGAGACCTACAACCTCTTTCATTCTTGTCTTGATGCCCCCATTGTGAGATTCAAGTTACTATACTTAGCTGTCATTGCAATATTGTTTTTCCGGAGACGCAAAGAAGTTTTATAAGCAGAACAGGTATGAAGGAAACAACAAAGGCTGAGAAATAAAGATAAATACACTCAAATTTTCAATCTTCTGTCGTTAAGAAAACTCACAGAGAAAGAGAGAGAGAGAGTGAAAGAGAGACTTTTTTAGTAATACCTTTTCTTTTTTTCCAAAGGAAAATGCTTGAGTGGCAGAAAAATTCCAGCGTGGATTACAAGAATTGGAGTTCCTTGGACTTAAACCAAAGATTGGTTTTGGGAGATATTGATAATCAAGAGAATGACCAGCAACAAAGTGAATTTAGTGAATAAGTGGGGAACTCTTGATCATCAATCCCACTAGAAGAAGTGAATGAAAAGTCTGAAAGTTTGATTCTGTTAAACTGGCAGGGAGAGCTATAAAGCATAAACTTCCCTTTATGTCATTAATGTTTAGAAGTACACTGAATGAAAAGGTGGCTGTAAGTAAAACAGGTGTATTTATTAATATTTGTATAAAAGCTTCCTGAAGTAACTTGCATGTTATTTTGTTAAAAGTATATAGTTGCTCTGTATAGTATGTAAAGTCTGTTTACTCAAAATGTGAGGAGAGGAAGGGAAGTTTTATCTGTGACTGTTGAATATGCTAGTGGTATTGAGATAAGATAACACCTTTTTCTTACTTGTAATATATCCAGGTCTTAAACTGTAACAAAACAAGAAAGGCTGGAGAGAGGTAAGTTTAGTTTAATATTTTGTTATGATTTTGGCTGATGGGGGGATTAAATGTATGTTAATCCTATTATAGATAGTATTAAAAGAAAACATCTATATTTTTTAGAGGTAGATGTCTAGATTAAATACTTACAAAAAATTCTGTCTGTGTCTTTTGGCTTTTCCTGGTTAGGGGTCGCCACAGCAGAACTCCGGTCCGCTAATGATTGGTAGTTGATTTTTACATACCGAGTTACCAGCTCTGATGCACAACCTTCAACGAAGTTACGCCCATTCACGCATGTCTCCACGCAGAAGATGCTGTAGCTGAGAATCGAACTGGACAGCGTCTTACTGTGAGGCGACAATGCTACCACAGCACCACCACCGCGGGTAATAAAATTGTTTGTGTTTTTCAGCTTTTTCCCGGTTAGGGGTCGCCACAGCGGAACTCTGGTCCACTAATGATTGGTAGTTGATTTTTACGTGCCGAGTTACCAGCCCTGATGCACAACCTTCAATGAAGGTACACCCATTCACGCATGTCTCCACGCAGAAGACGCTCTAGCTGAGAATCAAACCGGACAGCATCTTACTGTGAGGTGACAACGCTACCGCAGCACCACCAAAAAATGAAAACATGAAAAACAGTAGCTTTTTCATATATTTGTAAAGTGGCTAGCTGTTTTTTTCACTAGTGCCTACTTTCAACTGAAGGAAAAGCATCCTGAGGTCTTGACTATGTGTTCTGCTTAACCATTTATGTGTTTCTATGAGATACAGTGTAACTAATTTTTAAAGGTTTGTTGGTAAGCAGTTCAGTGAAAATAAAATAAATTAAAACAATAAATACAGTTTGAAACTTTAGTAAGTGAATAGTTTTCCAAACAAGTGCTTCCCCAGCATAATATATTTCATTTAACACTGCACAATTTAGTTTATTTATTTGTGGTTAGTGAGTGTACTTTTTCAAAAGGCTAAAAGCATGTAAGTTGTTTTAAACATCTGAGAGTGGAATAACAGTAATATAAAAACAGACATGCACATTAACATGGTTAACATTAATTTTAGGATAGAACATAACTGTGGGGGCAGCCAGCAGTTTGCAGCAACTGCTTCTATTTGGTGGGATAGAATTCCTTTTTTGGAAAGTAGTTTATAGTATATAGTGTGCTGCTGTCCTTGTGTTGGTGAATGGTGGTGGTAGGTAAAATGACTGGCTGAAGGAATCCGTTGAGATAACTTGAGATAAAGTTCTTAGTGCAATCGTTGATATGCAGAACGTTAAACAGACTTATTTATATATTAACACCTACATCTTAGTAATACACACACACACACACACACACACACACACACACACACACACACACACACACACACACACACACACACACACATTCCTTTAAGTCAAATGGGTGGAATATCAATGTTCCAGACATTCACACACTTCTGCACATGCTCAAAAGATCAACTTCAGAGCAGGAACAAAACAAACATCATTTTCACAGGGGGGGAAAATCCACCTGCACCCTCCACACCTGTTGATAATTACATATACTAACTTCAAGACTGTATACTCCCTGGGGTAAGGACATATTCCCCTACCCCTGGGATTGTCACTCTCAAACACGTTTCAGCCATTTATTCCACTGTATCAATAAAACAGACGTCAACATCAGAGCATTTTTTTTCTCTCCCAATGATGTTAGGTCGACAGAATAAGCTGCCTCCAAAATGGCAAAAATGGCTATTTTTCATTATAAAATTTAGATCCCATGCAGGAGATGGGACACGTGAAAAACATAAATATGAATTTTCCTTTAAGAAAGCTTCAATTATGAAGCATATAGAGACATGCAAACATACACGGGTGTAGTCAAAGATTGCAGAGACAGACATTTTAACAAAAGAATGAAACAGACCAATCTGATGTAAGTGATTCATCTAGTAGCTCTGGAGCTGTATACAATTTTGGAAGTGTATGTTGTACAGCTCTTGAAAAGAAGAATCTTTTCCATGTAGCCAGATATGCCTTTCTGGCTGACACCCCTCCCCCATCATTTTATGATGTAAACTTTTCAACTCAAAGTTATGGAATATTAAAAGACACATCCTGCAAACACACAGGCTGAGGACTGTGACACGAGTGAAATACTGACACACATTAATGAAATAATGGCATCTTGAAGAGGAATTGAGTATAAGAAGACAAAAAAATCTGTTGTAGTATTACATTCTCAAGAGACAGGATAACAACTTTAAAAATCTTCCCTAAGTAGACGTGAGAAACCCTTGATACATAAATGGCAGTGTGGTGTAAACAGAACATGTCAAGAATTAATAAACGAATAAAAGCTGCAATTAAGTACACACTTCATTTCCTGGCTAAAAGAGCCTCGGTCAAGATAAATTATAAATTTCTAGGGCTTCTATGAGATCTCCTATAACTATCAAAAGAACAACTACCAATATAAATGTACATATAAATAATTGAGCTTAATTCCTCTAAAAAGGCAGTTTTAAACTATGGTTAGGAAAGGTGGCTTCCAAGAAAATACATGGTCAGTTTTGCTTAAACTCAGCAGGAAAATAAGCTTTGTTGACTAAAAGTCAAAGACAGTAAGGTCTGTAGAATTGCTAGTCAAACCACCACGGGATAAATCCATATTATAGGTTCATAGGTGTGTACTGGGCTAATGGCCCTGGAGCCTTTACAAGCCTAGCCCATAGGATTACCCTGGCTTCGTGCCACCCAACCTTAGTTTCCAGTGCCTCTGTCGAGTAGAGCCACTGGAGTGATCTCCGAGGTGAATTTTCTATTTCCCATCCACTCATCAAGAATTCTCTTGAAGAGGGCCAGTGAGGTGCTCAGTTTGACATGTATGGGAAGTTTATTCCATAACATGGGCAGTCTCTGGGTTATGAATCTGTCCCTCCAGCATGTTCTGTTGATTGTGGTAATGAGGTTGAGGTCTGTGGAGTGTGTGGTGTGGAGGGATTGGGATTTCTTTAGATGTAGCATTTCTAACAGAGCTGGGCCAGACATGGCTTTATAAGTCAAGCAGAGATCGGCTGTAAGTAGGCGATATGAGACAGAGAATAGTTGGAGTTTTTTGAGTCTGTCCATATAGGACAAGTGTTTAAGGCCTAAGATCCTCTTTGTGAAGTACTTTTCCGGCCTCTCCAGTTGTTCCAAGTGTCTAGTGATGTACATGCCAAATGGGGCACTGTACTCAATTGGCCTAATGAGGGAAGAGTAGAGGGAGACATTGACCTCTTTCTTCCTGGATGCAAATCCCTTAGTAATGAGATGTGCCACACAGAAGGACTTTCTGACCTCAGTGGCAGTGTGGTGGTCAAAAGAGAGGTTGTGGTCAGCCTGTGTTCCCAGATGTCTTATAATGCCTTCTGTGTGCAGTGGACTACCATCGATGTGGTAGTTCATGGGAACTGGGTTTTTCCTAAAGGGGATGATGACACATTTTTTGGCATTAAGCTTAAGGCCATGGTTCTGACACCAATCGTTAGTCTCAGTGAGGCCTTTCTGTAGGATGTCAACATCACTTAGGGAGTTAATATTGGCTCCCAACTTGCAATCATCTGTGAACTTTATCAGCCAGAGTCCCTTCGTGTTGAACTGGACTTCTGAGAAGTAGATACCAAATAGGAGAGGACCCAGGACTGATCCCTGTGGGACTCCAATCGTGATTGGTCTCCAGTCTGACTTGGAGTCAGCTACTTTCACACTGTGGGTTCTATCTGTGAGCCAGTTTGCAACCCAGCTAGTGATATAGGGGGTTGATGCCTAGCTTAGTGAGTTTTTCTATGATTCCTGAGAGGGGAATGGTATCAAAGGCCTTGGCTGGATCAAGGTAGGCTGTATGAACCACCTTGCTTTCATCCACAGCTCTGGTGACTGACTCAAAGAAGTCGACCAAGTTGATAAGGCATGATCTACCCTTCACAAAACCAAACTGTGTGGGATCCAGAGTTTGGAGATTCCCTATAGCTTTGTTTATTAGATGCATTCCATTGCTTTGCATATCAGACTTGTCAGGCTAATGGGGCGATAGTTCCCAGGGTCTGTAGTCGCTCCTCCTTTGTGGAGAGGGATGAATATAGCAGTGTGCCATTTGGTTGGGACAAAGCCTGAGGTGAGGCTGTGATTGAACAAGGCACACAGGTGAGCTGCCAGTTCACTATGTAGTTCATGTAGAACACAGCCAGGGATATTGTCAGGTCCTATAGAAGCTGTATTCTTGGCCTTAGACTGTGCTGTTTTAACCTGTGCAGCAGTAATACTGGGTGTTTGGCAATCTACTGGTATTGTGATTGGTCCTTTGGGGGGGAGAGGGGAAAAATTGGCACTGAATCTGTCTGCCAGTATATTGGCAATATCTGTTGGTTCGGTTTAGGAGGTATCATTGTGCAGTAGCTCAGAGAAAATCTGGATATTGCCATGGAGGTTCTTTACATAGCTACAGAAGGCCTTGTGGTTGTCTTTACTATCTGCTGCAATTCAGTTTTCATAGCTAGCTTTAGAGGATTTGATGAGGGATCTCAACGTTTTGTTGAGGCTGATAAGGGAGGTTTTCCAGTCTTGGGACTTTACCTTATTCCACATCAGTTTCCCCCCTTCTGTTGTAGAATTTGTTTATGGCAGGGGACCAGCAGATTGCCTTCCTTTTTTTGGAGACGAGCATCTTGGTTCTATTGGGTATGGCGAGATCTATGCATTTGTGTACGTGTTCATACAGTGCAGGTGTATGATTCGGCCTTCATGCAACTATTCTCTTTTTGCATGGGTGCCGTGAAGTTAGCCACCTCTGTTCTTAGGAGCCCAAAGTTAGCTTTGGAGAAGTTTTTCATGGTGGTTACCTTTGTGGGTGGTGGGGGGGTGGGACAGATGTTGATTTCCAAGGTGATTAGTTTGTGGTCAGATCTAACCAGGGAGGAGTTGACTATTTGTGTAGAGCAACAGTCACCCATGTTAGTAATGACCAGGTCAAGGATGTTGCTACCTCTAGTGGGGGTAAGAATGAGCTGGTCCAGGGCATTGGAATTAATGAATTCCAAGAAACGTTGGGCAAGTGTATTGGTACATGAGTTGTTTTCCCAGTTAATGGAGGGATAGTTGAAGTCACCCAGTATGAGTGTGTTAGGTTGGACCTTAATATTCTCCAGGGTGCTTAGGAACGTGGAGTGAGTGTTTTGGGACATGGTTGGAGACCTATAACAGGCTATGACCTGAATCGCTGCCTTACCCAATGTTACCTACACCTGAAGTATCTCTGATGCATTATGTTGGGCTACCAGTCTGGAGGTGTCCGCATCCTTTATGAATATGGAAACACCACCACCTTTGGAGCTTCAGTCCAAGTTATGGGGCCGAAAGGTGTGGGATGAGTTATAGCCTAGTAGTGTAGGGGTGCTTTCTTCTGCCTTGAACCAGGTCTCTGTTACAGCACAAATGTCGATCTTCTCCATTTTAAGGAGTGCTTCGAGTGAGTGGATTTTGGGATTTAGACTTCTAGCATTGAACAGCATGACCCTCAGATTGCATTTGTTTGTACTGTTATGGTGGTAATTTGATCTTTGGAACACCACCTAAAAAAGGCACTATAGGGGTGGCAAGAGCCTTGGTCAGCATCCAGAAGCCCAGGGGTGACAGATGCAGGCCATCTCTGGCAAAAACATCGAGGTCTGTCAATCATGTCATCCCAGGCAGACAGATACTGGATCCCCTTAGAATGACACCAGAAACATAGCCAATTGTTGAAATCAATCATTTTCTGCTTGTACTGTGGTATCGTTTGATTCTCGGCTGGAGTGCGGGGAGTGCCTTCTGTGTGGAGTCTGCATGTCCTCCCCATGGTTGGGTGGGCATTCGAAAGACATGCATAAATGGTCGTGCCTTCATTGAAGGTTGAACGTTGAGCTGGCACCTCGGCGTTCGTCAAAAATCTACTGCCAATCATTAGTGGACCGGAGTTCCGCTGTGATGACCCCTAACTGGGAAAAGCCGAAAGACAACAACAACAACAACAACTGTGGTATCATTCTGGGTGTTGGTAGGATGCTGCTCAGGGCTACGGTCATAACCGCCTGGGCTACATAATCCAAGAGCTCCTCCATGTCTCTTTTCATGTATTCCAGGGAGGTACTTCTCAGGTCATTCACACCAACATGTACAATGACAGAGTCATATTTGTACCTGTTGTGGAGGGTCCTGAGTGCATGCATTATATGGCGGATCCTGGCACCTGACAGGCAGCTGACTGTTACTTTCTCCTTATTTAACCTAGTGAGTGGGACATCAGTGTGTCTCACTATCGAGTCACCTATGACTAGTGTGCTTGGCATGCTGTTTTGCCTTAAGGGGCTTTGGTTGAGTGGCACACTGTTTAGGAGAGTCATGCGTCTCGTAATTAGTGTTGTGTTGTGGTGGTTGAGTGCATTTCTGCCTTGGAGGTCTCTGCTGTTTCGGTAGATTTTTATTGAGAACCTCCGTGAAGGTGGGTGTGTGGTTTGTGTTTTTATGTGAAGGCAGTGCTGGTGTGTGTTCTGGAGGGCTATGTGTTCCATGTGTGTGGTGCAAGTGTTGACCTTCTCCTCCTGACCAGCTATTCCGATCTTGGCTGGAGAGTGCGTGGCTTCCAATTTGGATATATAAGTGCATCTCTCACAAGTCTGAATGTTGGGAGGTAAGAGGAGAGGGTTGCCTTTGTACATGAGGCAGTTGCTACATTGCCTCAGGATGCCCACGTTCACCAGGTTAACAGGAGAAAGTACAGGGAACTGTCCTTTAGACATGCCTGGAGGGGTGGGGATTAATAATAAGTACTACAGCTGTTTCCTTGTAGAACGTTTAGTGCTGGTAGCACTTTTATGTGCTACAATAATTGCTACAAGAAGTCTGGTATGGTAAAGTGCTAGACTAATAAGCTAGTAAAAGTGCAGGAGTGGAGAGAACTGGAAGATGTAAGGGAAAAATTGAAGAGCAGACTTTGGCACCTCTCAGAAGCTTACAAACAGTCTTGTATCCAGCAAATCTGTATCTGGACTAGACTAGTTACAATTCAATCTCTTTCCTGGAAAAATAAATTGTAATCATGTGATTAATTATGTGTTGCTCTGACTAACTTACTTAACTTGTTCTCTGAGTTTTTTTTTTTCTCATTGATCAGTTTTCTTCTGCAAAATCAGTTGAACAAATGAGGACTATGGTTGTCTTTATCATTTTAATACTAAGAGAATCATATAATTTTCTCTCTGCCTTCCTTTCTTGGCCTTGGGCAGTACTTTTTGAATTAAATGGGAATGTGAAAAGGTATCCAATAAGTTTTTTTGTCAAAGGATCAGAGAATGAGCACCTGTTCAAGCCTGAGGTTATAGGACAAAATAAAACTTTCTGAGGGCTGCCTTCCATAGCAGACAGGTTCACTCGACACATTCCCTAGGAAGATTTTATGCAGAGAAAGGCTATCTGCCCACCTGTCCCTCATGAATCAGTTTTAGTGACTAGCTCAAGGAGTCCGTCAGAGTATTCTGCCAGTATGGTAGGTAATCTGCTTGCATAGGAAAGCTGTGTCCTGGTTCTCATTCACAAATGTTGATTACCTTTCTGCACAGCAAATGAGTGTGTATCACACCACAGACTTACACCTTGTTGTTGATGTATCACATGACTGTCATACAGTCTGTTTTTACATGTGATAAGTGATTTAAATCTGCTAAGTGTCTGTACTTGCTATGAATATGTACTATAGCATTGCTATGTTAAGAAGTGCTGCATCCCATACTTCATTAAGTTGGCGGAGTGTATTCATGATGGGTGAATTATTAACATAATTTTTGGTATGCTGCCATCTGTACTATATTAAAGTTGTTAATTTCAGAAGTGTAATTAGGGTGGAGCAAAGGTGGTTGCTGTTTGGGGTGTAAGCTGTTAGGGGTGTGATCAGTGGGTGCCAATGGGGCACAACTACAGCACCTTGAATGTCAATATATTCAGTTACTGTTAAAGCTCAGTTTGTGGTAGTAAATGTAATAAGGTGCTTGTACTAGCTACAGTTGTAGTAAGCAACTTGTTTCATCTACAGGAAACATTTTTCATTTTTTTGCACCAGTTGGAGGAACTGCCAAGGCCAAAAAATGTCCAAACTGCAGCTCTGACTATTTTCCTGTCAATGCTGGTGTATCCTGACATTAGTGAACCCTGTCTACATCATGACATAGTGGCAGAACCAGGATTTTATTCACAAGATAAAACCAAAAACTCCATTCTTTTCAGAGAAGCTGAGCCATCAAGTTGGGTAGTGACCCCTGAGCTCAGAGTAAGTTGTTTTTACCAAAAGCAAAATAGTTTTACCTCACAACATTTATTTTATTGATTTTAAGATGTTTGCCCTAAAACACTGAATTTTCATTGACTTTGACAAAGTCTAACTCACCAGAGCCTTTTGATTTTGTGAAGCAATTTGCATTGAGTCAGAGGTTTGTACATTTTAGAACAGCAACCAAGTTGTTCAAAGAAATTGAAGAAATATAGTAAACATTTTGTTATATACCATTGGCATGGAGGTCAAGGCAACACAGAGTTTAATTTCATTCTCAGATGGCCAGACTGTTGTATATGAGTCGGTAATTAGTAATGCCAGCGAAGCATGTTGCCAAAGTGACATACTGGAAAGAGTCTGCTTCTACACGTGTGCAAACTACAGGTGAATGTGTTGAAGCTTCTATAAAGTGCTTGTATAAACTGAGTGAAAACTGTGGGTTTTATGAAATTAATGGTGAACAGAGTATGGACAGAACTGTAATAAGGATGATTGATGTTGGAGTATCTCAAAACTTAAAATAAGATGTGAATTCAGCTTTGGAAAAAGCAATACAAATCACCAGAGAGTCTGCGTTAGTAAAGAAACAAAATGCTAAGTCACATACACATTTGACATATGCTAAGTCTTATGTCCAATGTGTATGTGAGCTAAAACACAGAGAAAAATGCATGTTTAAAAAGAAATGAGATACTGGCCAATACTAATAACCGTATCAGAACCAAAGTAAGTGAGTGCATGAAAAATAGAATGAATGTAAGCTTGATAAATGCAGTACGGTAGCCAGGGTGGGGTGAGAGAGGCAACAGCTCTAGGCAAAAAGAGTTGGGGGCATGTTCAGCCAATCCCAATCACTCTTTAATGTAATACCAGCTTTTAAAAGCCGGTATTTCATTTGCGATCAAACCTGAGCTGTGTAGTGCTCCGTGTGTGGTCTAAACTGTAGCAACTGTTTGCTACATTGTAGTAAACGGTTTGCTACAGTTTAAAAGTAAAAAAAAAAAATCTTTTTTAAAGTGATTGTAGTGCTTTGTGCAGACAGGGTATAAACTGTACCAACAGTTTGCTATAGTTTAAAAAGATTTTTTTTTTAATTAAAATATGAGCGCCAAAGCGCTCTGTGCAGGCAAGTATAAACTGTACCAGCTATTTACTATATTTGTAGCAAGCAGTTTGCTACAGTTTAAAAAATATTTTTATTTATTAAACTAAAACATGAGTGCTATAGCACTCTGTGTAAGCAGGGTATAAACTGTAGCAAAGGTTTGCTACAGTTTAAAAAGATTTTTTTAAACTAAAACATGAGCGCTGAAGCACTCCATGCAGGCAGGTATAAACTGTAGCAACTGTTTGCTACAGTTTAAAACAATACTTTTTTAAAATAAAATATATTAAAGGAGGATTGGGGGTGGGGCACAGAAATGGGAATTGAATGACTGAGGCTGGAAGGAGGGGAGTGTCATATATCTGACCATCTGGTTGGTATGCTGGTAGAAGGGACATCCTTTTTTTGGGGGGGGGTGCTTAGATCTAACTACGGTAAGCCAATCACTTATAGCTTATTACAGTGGAGTGGGGATTTTTTTGCTACACTTGTAGAGCTGAGGGAGTGGGGTGCTGGTTCATAGCATCAGCTTAGGACACTAATTGAACCAGCTATACTTCTGAGCAAATGCATGAGCTGTGGCTGTTATGCTGAGTTAGAGAAGTGTGCAACACAAGGCAGAAGGTGTAAGAGATGTAAAAGACTGGAACATTTTGCTGTTGTCTGTAAGAAAAAGTTGATTAAAGAAGTTATCTCTAAAAATAAAACTGAAAATAGTATCCAGAAAGCATTTTTCCTTGGTTCACTAATTACTTCCTAATACTGACTCAGACTAAGTAAAACTAGGAAGTTTAAGATTGATAAGGGCTGGGGAAATATCACTATGACATCACATGCTACCTGAGATTGATACAGGGGCCAGTGTAACTATATCAGATGCTACCTATGACTGATACAGGGGCCAATGTTACTCTGATATTACATGCTACCTATGGCTGATACAGGGGCCAGTGTTACTGTGATATTACATGCTACCTATGATCGATACAGGGCCAGTTACTGTGATATCACATGCTACCTGTGATTGATATAGGGGCCAATGTTACTGTGATATTACATGCTACCTATGATTGAAAGGATCTATAGTATAAGCTCGAAAGCATAAAAGAACAAAAGCTCTTTTATCGAATTGTAAACACTGAAACCACTAAATAGCGAAAACATGGAACAGCAATTTTTTTCCCAGGGAAAAAAATCGCTGCTCTGCAAAAAAAAAAAAAAAATGCAAACACAAAATAAAATGGGGGCTTAGCCCCCACCCCCCTACTTAAATATACCAACTCCGAGATCGCACCACAGTAGAGGAAATGGCAAAGTCCCGAAAATGACCCAGTAATTTCTTTCCCTGGGAAAAAAATCGCTGCTCCATTTTTTGCTATTTAGTGGCTTCGATATTTACAGCTTGATAAAAGAGCGTTCGCTCTTTTAAGCTTTCGAGCTTATGATATAGACCCGATTGAAACAGGAGCCAATGTTACCGTGATATCTACCTACAGAAATATCTTAAAGTATCTGCAGTTGCATGTGGCCAAGACAGAAATATGCAGGCCCACAGGCAAGAGAGCACCCCTGCATTACCAGACTATAATTCATACCATACCTTTCGGCCACCTAACCTGGACTGAAACACTAAAGGTGGAGGTGTGTCCATATTCATTAAGGATATCCACATCTCCAGGCTAGTTGCTCAGCATAATGCATCCAAGATTATCCAAGTGCAACTAACTCTGGGCAAGACCGCAATCCAAATTGTAACTTGCTACAGATTCCCACTCCTCATATCTTGATACACTGGAAAATATTAAGGTACCATCCAACACCCTAATAATGGGTGATTTCAACTACCCCACCATTAACTGGGAAAACTACTCATGTACCAGCTCTTTGCTCAATGTTTTCTGGAATTCATAAATTCCAATGCCTTGGATCAACTTATCCACACCCCCACCAGGGGCAGCAATATCCTAGACCTGGTCATTACCAACATGGGTGACCGGTGTTCCACACCAAAGGTCAATTCCTCATTGGTCAGATCCGACCACAAGCTAATCAGCATAGACATCCACATCCCACCCCCACCCCCCATTAGGGAAACTACCATAAAAAATTTCTCCAAAGCCAACTTCATGCTTCTTAAGACAGAAGTGGCATACTTCACAACACCCATGCAGATGAACAGTAGAGGTACGACTGCAGAATCCTACACAAATGCACTTTATAAGCACTTATACGAGTGCATGGATCATGCTATCCCTAACAGAACCAAGATGCTATCCTCCAAAAAAAGGAAGCCAATCTGGTGGCCCCCTGCCATAAACAAACTTTACAACAGAAGAAAGAAACTGTTGCAAAAAAGAGTAAAATCCCATGACTGGAAGAACTCCTGGTCAGTCTCAGTAAGAAGCTAAGATCCCTCATAAAATCCTCCAAAGCTAGTTATGAAAACAACATCGCCACTGATTCTAAAGACAATCAAAAGCATTCTATAGCTATGTCAAGAATCTCAATGGCAACACTCAGATCTGCTCTGAGTTACATCACAATGGCACTAAATATACGGAACCAACTGATATTGTCAACATCCTGGCAGATAGGTTCAGTGCTAACTCCCCACCACCCCCTAAAGGCCCCATCTCTATACCAGAAGAATGCAAAGTTCCTGTAATCATGGCTGCACAGGTAAAAAACACACTCTCCAAAGCCAAGAACACAGCATCCATGGGACCTGACAACATCCCAGGCTGCGTTTTACATGAACTACAGAATGAACTGGCACCACACCTAAGCACCATGTTCAATCATAGCCTCACCTCAGGCTTTGTGCCCACTGAATGGCGCACAGCTACAGATATCCCACTCCACAAAGGGGGAGCCACCACGGACCCTGGGAACTACCGCCCCATTAGCCTAATGAGCCTGGTCTGCAAGGCCATGGAATGCATCATCATGGAATTTATAAACAAAGACATTGGTAATCTCCAAACTCTGGACCCCACCAACGTCGGGTTTGTAAAAGGCAGATCATGTCTCCTAAACCTGATTGACTTCTTTGAAGCAGTCACCAAAGCCGTAGACGAGGGTAAGGTGGCTCATACAGCCTATCTAGATCTTGCCAAGGCTTTTGACACCATCCCCCACTCTGGAATTATAGATAAACTCACTAAAATAGGTATAAATCTCTATGTCACAAGATGGGTTGCCAATTGGCTCACTGACAGAACCCACACTTTGAAAGTAGCAGACTCCAAATCCATCTTCAGACCAGTGACAAGTGGTGTACTACAGGGTTCAGTCCTGGGTCCTCTCCTGTTTGGTATCTACTTTTCTGAAGTACAGGCTAACACAGAAGGTCTTTGGCTAATAAAGTTTGTAGATGACTGCAAACTAGGAGCCATAATTCAAACTCCTAATGATGTGGACATCCTACAAAAGGGCCACACTGAGACAGATGCCTGGTGTCAAAGCCATGGCCTCAAACTCAATTTTAAAAAGTGCATTGTCATCCCTTTTGGGAAAATCTCTGTACCACAATAAACAGAACATGCTGAAAGGATAGATTCCTGTCCCGGACACTTCCCATACTCTGGAACAAACTGCCTATCTACATCAAACAAAGCTCCTCATTAGCACTCTTCAAAAAAAAAAAAAATCTTGATGATTGGATGGGAAATAGGAAATTCACCCCAGGGATCACCTCCATGGCTCTGCTCGACAGGGGCACAGGAAAATAATTTTCTTGGGTGGTAAAAGCCAGGGTACCTTTCTGGCTAGGCTTGTGTAGGCCCTAGGGCAGATAGCCTAGTACCTACCTATGAACCTATGATAGTTTTTTTGGTATTTAAAATACCTTTAGAGCAAAGGCTACCACACTCTTTTCTTTCACATTTTATGTGAAAGGACAGAATTATTTGAGGTGTCTAGACACCATAGATATTTACAGATGTTAGGAAAACATGAAAATAATTTAGTCTAACCAAAAACTTGCTCTCTGAAAATTTTGCTTCAAACATGGCTCACTAGATGCAACAGTTTGTTGAATATTTGTAGACTTATAGGTTGGAAAAATGAAGGGAGGTTTTAATGTAATGTAAAGGCTTCTTTTAGAATATGTAGACTATCACAAGTAATCTCAGAAATGTTCAACATTCTTCATTCAGTCCTTTCTTTTCTGATTGAAAATCAGAGTCAAAAACAGAAGGAACTCTTTTCTTTTTTTTCTAAACATGAAGTAGGTAGAGAACAGCAAATTTTCCCAGGCCATTGAAAGAGAAATAGGAGAACCCCAGGGTATTTGCATTGTATCCTGTCAAGGCTGCAACCATATGGCCAACTTCCACAAGCTATAACTGCCAGGAGCTCAAGTATCTTTTAGGGGTACAAAGCTATGTATCCTCTCTATGGAACATATCACACATCATTCCCCTCCACAAAGGTAGCCCCTCCACTGACCTTTCCAATTACTGCCCCATCACCATCCTTTCCCCACTCTCCAAGATACTTGAGAAATGCATTAACCCTCAGGTCTCAAACTACCTCCAACTAAATAATCTCATCTTCAAAACCCAACATGGCTTCAGGCCATATCACAGCACTACTACCGCCTTGCTCTCTTTCAGCAACACTATCCTTCATCATAAAAACAATGGCCTGTTCTCCACTGCTATATTTCTGGAGCTATCAAAGGCTTCTGACATGGAATCACACAAATTACTACTCTCTGTTCTCACCAACCTTTCTTCTTCCCAATCAGCACCAACTGGTTCCACAGCTGTCTGAACGTCCGCCAACAGTCAGTTGTCTAGAATAATAAGCTATCTCCTCACCTTCCTGTTACTCTTGGTGTCCTCCAAGGCTCCATCCTTGGCCCCTACTGTTTTCCCTTTTCACCAACAACCTACATACCGCCATCAAGCATGCTTCTCTCATACAGTATGCATCTGCTCTGCCCCCACTATACCAGAACTCCAAAAGCTCAGACAGGAATCATTCTCATCTGTAGAAAGCTGGCTATCTAACACCCAGCTGCTACTCAATTCTAGCAAGACCAAGCTCCTTATCTTCCAACCCTCCGAATCTATTCAGAATTCCCCCCACTGCAATATTCTTGCCAAAGACAATACTGTTATCTCTCCATCAGATCACACCAAACTACTTGGTGTGGAGATTGACAACAATCTCAGATTTGCATACTGACAGCAATCTCAGATTTGACACCCACATATCTCTTACCATAAAAAAGTACATAAAAAACTTGTGCATTACATAGAAGCAAACAATACCTCACCAAGACAGCTAGAACTTCTGTTGCCAATTCCCAACTTATCTCCACCTTACTCTACACCTCTCTTATGCTTACCAACCTTTGACAGTCTGACATAAACAAGCTCGAGGCCTGCTACAATAAAATTGCAAAATTTGCTACTGGTGCATCCTATCGCAGCCACCATTGTATCACACTTAGGGAATTAGACTGGCTTGAACTCCCACAACTCCTTCAACTGAATCAACTCTCATTTGCACACAAACGTGTAAACCATCCTCTTAAAATCCCATCACTTCAAAAACGTCTCCAACCCTACTACTCCTCTAGACCCCTACGCTCCAGCAACAAAAATCTACTCCTTATTACAAAAGCCAAAAACTCAGCGGGAGAAGCTCTATTCTCTTGTGCCATATCCAAACTATGGAACAACCTTCACCCCTCTATAACTACTCTACCTTCCTGCAATCACTTCAAGACTGCACTTAAATCTCACCTAAAAATGCACTGGCTCTGTCCTTGCTCCAATCCTGACTAAAAATCTCTCCATCTTCGTCCCTCCTGCACTCAAACTCTTATCCCAACTTTGTATAATTGTCTGAGATTACTCTAGCTGGTACTGATAATGTTGACCTTACATTAGATATTGCTAGTCTACTTTTACTAGGTAACTCATTGTTTCTTTTCATTGTTTCTTTATTATTGTAAAATTACCAACTGCTCTATTTTTACTGTATGTCATCATCTTTATTACTGTAATCGCAATCACTCATGTATGTTACTCATACAATTTGTGGAGTTTTTCTCTGTGGGCATCTGTTGAAAAAGGACCTGTGTCCAGTTGGAATTTCCCAGTAAACAAATATAAATAAATAAATAAATAAAAATAAATAAGAACTTGGTTCTGGGGAGTGTCTGGGTGTTTCTTTAATCTCAAAACCATTTTCTTTTCTGGCAGTGAATTTACCTACTCTTACAGGCTCCACTGACTATCTTTGAGACTTCCTTTGCTGTTGGAGCTATGGAGCAGTTTTTGGTCTACTGGGTTCTTCCTTCTCCTGTCTGCAAGAAGAAGAACATTTTTAGGGAGTCTTTGGCTGTCAAGACTACTCCAGTTTTGCCTCATCCACAAATGGGTGATTCTGCCTGTGGCCAGATTTGATTTCTGGGACCATTCATTGTTTTTCCCAGGTCCCTCTGGTACAGTGCCTAGAGCCGGGTGAGAGACATGTTCTTTGTGGCTACAGGGTTGCCCCCAGAAGGACAAAGGGGAACCACTCTTGCCAGTCATGGGTGAATGGGCAGGTGAAGGTCTGCCACATGGGAAACAGAACCAGAGCACTGGGGTAGTCTGCTTGCTTTGGGTTAGTCCTTTTCCAGGGAGTTTCCAAGGAAATGAAAACAAAAAGTAAAAAAATGGCTTCTCCTGTTTCTCTATCAATGTGTGGGGAAGATTTACTATGCTTTGCTAGGGAATTAATTTCTGCTTTTTCTTTACCTAATTCCTCTTTAGAAAAGAAAAGAAAAAGAACAAATATTTCCTTCTGTTTCTGACTCTAATTTTCAGTCAGAAGAGCAAGGACTGAAAGGAGAATGTAGTGCTTCAGGATTTTCTTCACAAACTGAAAATTCTGATTCTGAGGAAAGTTTTGCTTCAGATTTCCCTCCAGAAGTTCTTTCTTCTTCTGAAAATTTATCTGAAATCAACAATGTTTTGCCCATGGAATCAGAATAAATTCCTATTTACCTGTAAATGTATTATGATTTGCTACAGCTGGATATTCCTCAGTCTGCAGCTGCTGCTCTTGTTTTACCTGCTTTAGAGAGTTTTCATAAGAGCTTGTAGTTTACCTAACAGTCAACCTTCTGCCCCTAGGTCTGATATGTACTTCAGGTACTTTGGACTCACAAATATGTGTTTTCTAACCTTAAAGCACAATGCAGTGATTTCCTTATCCATAACTGCTTCTGCTAGACAAATTGCTAATGCTAATCCCATTCCTTCTGACAAGGATGGGAAAGGTTTTTTTTTTTTCACATTTGGAAAAAAGTATATTTTTCTTCTAGTTTAACATTACAAATTTTAAGCTGTCAGGCTCACATGTTGCTTCTATGTCTGTGTTTTGAGAAAATGTAATGGCCTTTCTGGGTCAGTCATAAGATGATTTGGTTGATTACATTCCCACAATTTTCTTGAAGATATGACAACTGAACTTTTACAGTTTCCTCATGACAAAGAAGTTCTATTTGGCCCTTTTTTGTCCTTCCGCAGTTGAGGTGCTTAAGATTTGATGACAGGTATGACCAAACATCTTCCAGCTTTCCTTTTTAAGGCAAATAAAAATTTTCCTTCCACCTCATTTCCCTTTTTCAGAAAGCAATTCAAGTATCACATGCCAAGAAATAGGATTTTAGAAAACAATGTCAAAGAGGCTGCAAAAAGAAAGGGGAAGAAAAAAGTCAGTCAAATGTAGTCCATAAAATAAGAATGATTATTTGCCCCCTTCAGGCCACTCATTTTTGCAATCTCTCTTGCCCTCTCTGAGGCTACATCTTCTTTTGTGGTACCAGATTGTTTCAGACATATGGGTTCTAAAAGTCACTCAACAGTAGTACACTTGGCAATGGGAGTCCACCCCTGCTTTCCTGAGGATTTCTCCTTGCCCAGTAAACTAAATACCCTTTAGGTTCATAAGTGTGTACTAGGCTACTTCCACTGGGGCCTCTTTAAGTTTAGCCAAGCATCCCAGAAAGATTATATCACCCCAGATGGGACTAAAACCCAGAATCTCTAGATTAGGAGGCCAGTGACTTATCCATTTGGCCACTAGTGCCTGGCTTGGGTAATAACTAGGCTAGTTGCCCCTGTGAGCCATTTTAAGCCTAGCAAATTTCCTTTCAAAGATGAGAATCATACCCTGTGCCTTGTGTCTGTGAGGTAAGCACCTTAACCATTATGACAATTTCCTAACCTTCCACCTATACTAACCCCCAACCCCACCTCTTTCCTCAAGTTGTGGAACAAATGTTGTCTCAGGGAGTCAGGGAACCAGTGCTTTCTTGTCAGATGGGTAAAGGGTTTTATTCAAGGATTCTCTTGGTGCTAAAGAAAGGTAGAAGGGAACTGGTTTGTTCTAGACCTCTCCTTTCTCAGTCTTTTCCCAAAGTTCAAAATGTTATCCATTCAAGTTCCTGTTATGTCTTATCCCTTTACTAGCTTTCATGGTCAAGCTAGACCTAAAAAGATGCCTACCATTATATTCCTATTGGCAAACATTTCAGATGTTTCTTAAGGTTTCCTGTATCTGGCTTATATTATGAATGTTCTGTCTTATTCTTTGGACTATCTAGTACTTTAGGGTTATTTACAGACAAGAAAAGGTTCTTACCTGACTCCAGTAATGCTTATTGCAGACTTCAAGGCATTCACAATTTCACATATTTGGACAATTGTCTTTATTTGCAGACTCATTTTCCAGCTGTCAGGAGTCCTTAACATGTGTTAAGAATTGTCTACTCAGTCTGGGTTTATCCTTCTCACAGAATAGTTTTCCTGGGATGTCTTAGATTCTGAGTTGTTCCAATCAAAACCAGGTATCTGCCAGGGAATTTATCTGGATTCTGTAGTGACTGGCTTCTCTGATTTTTATGATTCCCTTGGCCGGACTTCGCATGAGAAAAATTCAGTGGTACCTCAGGTCAAACTGGAGTCAGGATTTGCACCCATTATCTTTTCAGATCCCAGTTCTTGGGTCTGAAATAATGTCAGTTCTTTGGTGAGTAGATTGATTCTTTTTAAATCCAGGTCTTATATTCTCCTCCCCTCTTCTTCAGTCTGTCACACCAGCTTCTTCAGACCTAGTGTGGGGAGCTGTATCCAAAGGGGTGAAAGTGCAAGGTATGTGGAACAAGCAGGACAGACAAAACCATATAAATGCCCAACAGGAGTGGCCTTAGGTCAACTGGTGCCCTAGGCAAAAGGGCTCCACGGTGCCCCCCATGACTCCACCTGGTGCCCCCATCCTGGTCTACCTACACCAGATAAATACTGGAAAAGCACCCCTGCTACAGCGACACCCTAGGCAGCCGCCTAGTTGGCCTATGCCTAAGGCCGGCTATGATGCCCAACTGATTATGGCAGTTATAAATCCTTTAAAATCATCTCTGGTCTCTAGGATCACTGCAAGTTTTCACAGACATCAACAAACATGGGTGTACCATCTCTTAACCTTATTGCAGGCCTGCCATGACAGTCTGGGAAGTAGCAACTCAGCTCAATTTGACTCTTCAGGCTTCCTATAGTCCATCAGAGAAAAACATTGCAGCAGATAATCTAAATTGTACCTGAGGGTCTTCCAGGAGTTGAGTCAACTGGGGGGTATACCTCAAGTAGATCTGGTTCCCTTCTCTCAAAACAGATAGTAAAATAAATTCTGCTACAGGATCCCTTGCAAAAGGGTCTGGAAAACAGATGATTTATCATTCCCATGGATGAGAATGTTCCTTTATGCTCTTCCACCCTTCTAATGATACCCACAGATGTTCTTCGTGTTTTACTGTTGCAGTCATTACATTTGGGTAATCTGCTGTCAGGTTGCCCTCAGTTGGCCTGAATTCCAAAGTCTTGGGTCCTGTGTCGGTTGCTGTCTCCTCTTCTAAGACGTCAGGTCGTCAGAGGCATAAAACATGCAGCCGACACCATTTTCTTTAGTCTTTCTTGCCGTGCAGTGCCCAAAGTAGAAGCATTTTGCAAGTGCCGGTTGGCCGACTACTGAAATATTCGAGTTTGAGTTTCAGAACCAAAGTCTTCACTAAAGCTAAGCACCCCATTGGGGAAACTTTTTTCTTGCTTTTTACCGATGTCAGAAAAAGTTAATAATTGTATTACTTGTGGGAAGGAAATACCTCATAAGGATTTCCATTTATACTGTATTCCTTTCCTAGGCCCTGATCACAACATGCCTGGCTGTCAGTTTTGCGCTAGATTTAACCAATGCACTATTAAGCGTCAGCATATTTTTGCATCAAAGTATTTTGGAAATAGATTTAACTGCCCAGTAATGTCGTCGGATAGCAATCCGACTACCGGAGTACATAAAAAACACAAAGAAAAGGACAGAGAAAAGCAGTCGAGATCCAAAACCAACGACGAAGCTTCTCCTAAGCCAGTCGCCGGTTCACCGGTACTCAGTGAGGCACTTTCACAGCCCCTGATACCCGCTACCTTCGAGTCGCAGGCCTCTACTGGCACCCATGTGGAGTCCGGCATGCCTCAAGATACTCAAGGTATTGGACCAACGGATGTATCACCCTCAGATGGGTCTGGAGCCACTGAGCAGGCACCGGTTTCTGAGGGTGTATTCAGACCTCAACATTTATATATCAAACCGATGACAGCTGCAAAACCAAAGACAAAAGCAACTTCTAAAACTAAAAAAATGACGCATGAGCCACATGCACAGGCCTCTATGCCTAAAAAACAGATGATCAAAATGGCTGACGACCTTATTACCTTGATCAGGGGTACCCATCCCCCTCCAGATAAGAGGCCTAGGCAAGACACTGATTATGAATCTTCAGATCAGATTTCTATTTCTTCTGATTCCTCTTCTGATCAGGAATTATCTATACCTCCCTATGAAGATTCTGATGCTGAGGGGTCTATTCCATCTGCATCTCCTCCTGAGGATTATTCATTTGGAGAAACCTTGCATACTTTGAGGGAGCATTTTCACTAGGAGAGTCAAGACTTTTCAGAATCAAAAAAGAGGCTCAGGGATTTCCTTCTTCTCCCTCAGCACAAGCCTTTAGCCATTCCCCCTGTTTTAGACATTGTGGATGTTGTGTTTTCAGAGTCAAGCTTGACTCCTGACTCCTTACCTCTGGCTCCCGGTAAGCCAGATATTACAGGGTAGATAAACTGAGCCAGGATAGACCGCACACAATGCCTTTAATGAAACTGGATAGGACCAACAGACAAAACAGTACTAAGCGCTTTCTCCCTTAACAATGTAGGGCATCTTCAGAGTAAAAGTGAACTTTTTTAGCATTCAAATACTTATATCGTAGATAGTGCACGCCTCCAGTGTAATTACCCAATCACCCTTTACAACTCATTAATTGCTCTGAGAAGTTATAAACATCTAGTACTCCATACTGTTTTGAATAATAAATATTGAATATAAATAACAAATACATATAACTGGCCCAACCATACAAAACCTTAAAAACAAACACCCATGCATTTATATATCTAATTATGTATCTAAAAACTGCTTAGATAAAAAACAAAACAAAACATGCATACTATAAAAACACTAACTTTGCCAATAAAATAATACCAAAAACACAGCTAATGTAAACTAATGTAAAACTGCTAAAATGGCAAATATGAGCCATTACCGCTGTTAGGGCCAATACTGAAAATATAATAAATATCATTATTATTAGAATAAATATAACCTACAAAACAATATAAAATATATATATTTTTGTAGTATATATAAATAATCATGATAGTGTATGGTTATAATAAATAATAATACATTTTTAAATTTAGAATTTTAAAATTTTTAAAATTTTAATAACTTCCAAAAATGTTTTAATACCTTCATGATTATGGAAAACATTATATGTTGATGGACCTGTATTTTAATATACTGGAAATTGAAATATGTTCATTGATGCCTGGAAATTTGGAGGCATAAAGTCTTAATTGCCAAAGGCACTCCTTAACTTCCAGAAGTGTTTTTGCATCTCCACCTTTGTCATTATAAGGAATTCTGTCAATGACAAAGAATATGAACTTTTTAAAATTAGTACATTCCAGGCTATACATATAAAGTGCATTTGTAGTTTTTTTATTTCTTATGTCTCATATTCATATTCATATATAACATGTTCCAATATCCTCAGTCTCAATTTTCTAATAGTCTTACCTACATAGAAGGTAGGACAACTCAGGCAAGTCGCTAAGTATATCACCATTTTTGTGTTGCAGTTGCAAAACCCTGGACACCTTATAGTCCTACCAAAATTGTGTACTGTAACATATGGACCATTATTGATGTATTTGCAAATACTGCAACATCCACATTTATTCATCTTTGAATTAGTATATAACGGACGATGTTATTCTTACCAATTCACAAGCGGAATTGTATACATTACACACGCCTCCCTCTACCTCCAGTAATAGAGCAGTCCCTGTTCTCAGTGCAGCTGACGACAGTGTTTTGCAGTGCCAGTGTAATTCTACACGTATGACCAATCAGAGAGGAGGTGGTTTTGCGAATTTACTTAATCCACCCACTATGTGTACTAAGCAGTTTGAATTTAACAGAGCAGGCAACGGTTCCATCAGAGAACAACTAAGTGCATTCGAAAGAAAACTTAAACATTTTAAATCTCTGCAAATGGATAATGTATTCCTTGAGAGGTCGATTGAGTTGAAGCAGGTGCCGAAGGGCTTAAGGGTCTTCAAACTACCCATGGGCTTCGACGATAATTCAGCGTTATTTCAGGAGTTGCTTGCCCTGTTTGATAACACAGGTATGGACATGATGCGTATTATTATACGTAACAATGCAGCTAAAATTGATGTACTTAAAAATGAGTTGGCTGCATTAAATGACAATATTACTAAGGATTTGTTATATGAATTCAACAAGCACAATTATGACAGTATACTTGACAAAGTTGATGTCTTTGTCAAGAAAGGATTAGAAATCAAATCAAATAAGTTGAATAGGGACACATTTGAGTATGCTAACCAATATGCGTATTCTCATTTTAAAGCATACAAAGATTGGTCTAAGAGAGTTAACAGACAGCCTGGTTTTGTACGGTCCAACAGCACTAACATAGACATTTATGAAGAGACTGACTATTATGATGAACAAATGGTTAATTCTAGTGAAGCTTGTAATGACGAGCCTTTTTTAGATTATCAGCCTGTGAGACGCTCGCAAAGGATACGTGAGCGACAACAGGCTACAACACAAGAACAAACATTTGTGACCCGGAGAGGATATCCACAACGCAAGAGACGCAGGTGGTTGCTAAGGACCAAATAGATTTTCCCTCTGTGTGCTTTTTTGATTTTCCATCTGAGTTGGTTTTCGAGCAGTTATAAGTTCTAAGACTGAAACTATGGCATCTTTCATTGATTATCATTGTAAAAGTGTGTTTAAGAACATATCACATGTTCTTAGGGATTCGTGGCATTGTTTAGAAATCATCAGAAACACACCAGTTGAGGGTGAATTTTTGATGGTGACCATCGATGTGGTCAACTTATTTTCTATTATACCCAATGATATAGGGCTAGAGATGTTCAACAATAGCTTGGAAAGACATAGTTCCCTAAATACATCTAAAAGAAATTTAATTGTTGAGTTGACTGAGATGGTATTAAATAACAATTTTGTTTTATTTGAATCAGAGTATTTTAAACCAATTACTGGCGTTGCGATGGGGGCTAAGTGTGCCCCATCCTACGCCAATTTAGTTTTGGTTGACTGGGAAACTAAAAGTATATTAACAACAGACTATCAGCAGAAAATTGCGCTATATGTGCAATTTTTGGATGACATATTAATTTTTTGGAAGGGCACAGTTGAAGAAATACATGAATTTATACATTATATGGAAGAAGGATCTACTTTTTTAAAGTTTACCTACAAAATACATGGAGATCAATGTGACTATTTAGACATATTACTGATTAAGGACACCAAAAAGGGGGTTTAATATCTAATATACATCACAAACAAACATTTTCCAACTCATTCCTGCATTTCAAGAGTTGTCATCCATTTTTTCAAAAGAAAAACATTATGAAAGGCCAAATGGTGAGGCTTTCTAGGCTTATCAGTGATGACAACCTCTATGAAGTGGAAATTATGAAGTTGATAAACATGTTTATAGAGAGAGGTTATCCATATGATATTCTTCACAATATTAAATGTGAGGTTAAGGAGAAAAGAAAAACAGTTTATAAACCGATTCTTAATGGTGGTTTATTAAAGGATAGAGAAACCATTACATTAAACACCATGAGACACGTTATGGTGTTACCATTTAATGAGGACAGTGGTGATATTAAAAACATTATTGATGAGTCTTGGCGGACAGTACTCACTAATGACATTACCAAAATAGTGGGCAGCCAAGCAGTCTTTACATATAGTAGAGGGATGAATACAAAGGAAATAATGGAAAAAGCTGGAAATCAAAATGTATATACTAATTCAAAGATGAATAAATGTGGATGTTGCAGTATTTGCAAATACATCAATAATGGTCCATACGTTACAGTACACAATTTTGGTAGGACTATAAGGTGTCCAGGGTTTTGCAACTGCAACACAAAAATGGTGATATACTTAGCGACTTGCCTGAGTTGTCCTACCTTCTATGTAGGTAAGACTATTAGAAAATTGAGACTGAGGATATTGGAACATGTTAGAGACATAAGAAATAAAAAAACTACAAATGCACTTTATATGCATAGCCTGGAATGTACTAATTTTAAAAAGTTCATATTCTTTGTCATTGACAGAATTCCTTATAATGACAAAGGTGGGGATGCAAAAACACTTCTGGAAGTTAAGGAGTGCCTTTGGCAATTAAGACTTGATGCCTCCAAATTTCCAGGCATCAATGAACATATTTCAATTTCCAGTATATTAAAATACAGGTCCATCAACATATAATGTTTTCCATAATCATGAAGGTATTAAAACATTTTTGGAAGTTATTAAATTTCAAAATGTATTATTATTTATTATAACTATACACTATCATGATTATTTATATATACTACAAAATTATATATATTTTATATTGTTTTGTAGGTTATATTTATTCTAATAATAATGATATTTATTATATTTTCAGTATTGGCCCTAACAGCGGTAATGGCTCATATTTGCCATTTTAGCAGTTTTACATTAGTTTACATTAGCTGTGTTTTGGTATTATTTTATTGGCAAAGTTAGTGTTTTTATAGTATGCATGTTTTGTTTTGTTTTTTATCTAAGCAGTTTTTAGATACATAATTAGATATATAAATGCATGGGTGTTTGTTTTTAAGGTTTTGTATGGTTGGGCCAGTTATATGTATTTGTTATTTATATTCAATATTTATTATTCAAAACAGTATGGAGTACTAGATGTTTATAACTTCTCAGAGCAATTAATGAGTTGTAAAGGGTGATTGGGTAATTACACTGGAGGCATGCACTATCTACGATATAAGTATTTGAATGCTAAAAAAGTTCACTTTTACTCTGAAGATGCCCTACATTGTTAAGGGAGAAAGCGCTTAGTACTGTTTTGTCTGTTGGTCCTATCCATTTTCATTAAAGGCATTGTGTGCGGTCTATCCTGGCTCAGTTTATCTTTACTAGTTTATTACAACTTTGTGGTTTTTATTTGAGATATTACAGGGTCCCTGACTCACATAAATATTTATTTAGAAACCCTGCTACTGATCCTGAAACTATTTCACAGGGCCCAAAGGGAGTTAAGGCCTCAACAGCAAAAAATCCTACCCCCTCTGACAGAGATTCAAGGGCACTGGACAGATGGGGAAAAAAGGTTTATATATCTGCAACCTTGGCAATCAGGGCTTTAAACTGTCAATTTCATATGCTTAAGTACCAACAACATGTTATGGGATTGCTGAAACAGAAAATGATGTTGATTTCAGAATGTGCAGAAAATAAAGAATTGCAGGAATTATTGCATGCAGCTGAACAAGATGGAAAGCATACTTTGCAGTTACTGGATCTGTGATTAGGAGGCATGCCTGGTTAAAGGAACAAAATTTGCCTGATCATGTTAAAGCTAAATTGCTAGATGCACCTTTACAGCATGATTCTCTGTATTGTATTAAGGCAGAAGAGGTTTTAAAGAAAATGGAAGACAAAGCTAAGTCTATGCAAACTGTTAAAGACTTCTTACAAGTGCAGCCACCAAGATTTAGTAGACACTGGCCTACAAAAAAATGGTCCTTTCCTGTGTCAGACAGAGCTCAAAGGGGCAAATCCATATGCCCTAAGGGTTCCAGATACCAGGCGCAAGACTCATATAGGTCAAAGCAATGGGGCACATCCACCTCCAAATCTGGAGGAGATAAAGCGCAAACATTCAGGAAGCAATCCCAATGACTTCCCTCTGCTGACACCAAGCACTTATCATTTGGCAGCACCCATAGGGGGAAAATTAGCACTTTTTGCTCAAAATTGACAAGTGGGTACTAAATATCGTATCACAGGGATACAGATTCCATTTCCACACTCTGCCAATGGCAAATGGTTGGCCAGATCTGCCAAAAAATCAATGGGCAGAGGCACAGAAACAGGTTACGCCACTCATGGATACGAGGGCCATTCAGACAGTACCAGAACAGGAAAAAGGACAAGGTTCCTCTAACAAACTACTAATTCAGACTAGCAAAATTAATAACACAGCCGGTGATTCTCTCTTTGCAAACTCTGTAAGTAGATCCCGGAACTCACTTCCAGCTGATATTACCTTACTTTCCACCTTAGGTCAATTTAAAACTAGACTCAAACAACATTTGTCACTTAACTGGCTATGTCAATGTATCAAGCCTGGCTAACTCGAATGTGTAAAAATCTGTTAACCAGTTTACTGTGTAATTTAATTTAATCCTGACTTGTGCTCAGGACTAACTTTAACCTGTGGAACTTGTTTAACTTGCTTACTTATGTAATCTCTGTAAATAGTCTGTTTGTAATATGTAATGCTGGTATTATGTAATGCTGTATCTGCTTACCCTTGGAGCTTTTCTCCCCGGGCCTCCGCTGAAAATGGACATGCATCCAGTCGGTCTATCCCGGTCAACAAATGTAAAATAAATAAAATAAATAAAAAATTTTTACTCAAAACTGTTGTTGGTACCCAGAAAAGGACAAGGCCTGGTGGCCAATACTGGATTTATCGATTTTGAACACATACCTGGACATTCCAAAATTCAAAATGCTGACTTTGCAGCAGCTTCTGCCCATGCTGGGCAAGAATGCTTGGCTGGTGAATTTAGACCTAAAAGAGGCATACCTGCATGTCCCAGTAAGACAGTCGTGCAGAAGATACCTCAGATTCAAGGCTGGCTTAATGCATTACCAATTCTCTGCTCTGCCCTTTGGCTTATCTACTGCGACCAGGGTCTTTACAAAGTGCCTGGCACCAGTAATTGCATTTTATAGACAAAGAAGTATACAGATATATCCTTACTTGGACGGCTGTCTCATTCAAGCAGAGAACAAGGACACTCTTCTTTGACACCTGGCGTTTGTGAAAAGGCTTCTAACATGCCTAGGGTACACAAACGAAAAGAAATCACAACTGGTACCCTCTCAAAAGATAACATTCCTGGGTGCAAGCTTGAATGCAACTGCCCAGATGGCTTACCTCACGCCAGACAAAGGCAACTGACTACTTACTTCAAACTGATGGCAACAAAAGCACAGTCTTCTGCAAGACAAATTCTGCTGGCTCTGAGTTTCATGGCATCCTGCATCCTACTAATTCCATATGCAAGACTGCATATGAGGAAACTTCAATGGTACCTAAAAAGTTTATGGAGTCAACATTCACACAGTCTGGAAACAACGATTCCTCTCATTCCCTGTCTGCAACAGGAGTTACTATGGTGGGCAAAGGCCTGTCACCAAAACAGAGGATGGCCCTTCGCTCTACCCCCTGCCAGCCAGACCTTAACAACAGAAGCATCAGATTATGCCTGGGG
This sequence comes from Protopterus annectens, assembly GCF_019279795.1. Taxonomy (NCBI): domain Eukaryota; kingdom Metazoa; phylum Chordata; order Ceratodontiformes; family Protopteridae; genus Protopterus; species Protopterus annectens. The sequence continues at coordinate 1,007,621,812 of NC_056734.1, read as the reverse complement.
GGCCCACATGGAAGGGAGATGCATTCAGGGCATATGGGCACCAAAGCAAATGCATCTACATATCACCCAGAAAGAGATGCTAGCTGTTCAAAATGCCCTAACAGCCTTCAATGACTTACTTCATCCAGGGCAAGTACTGATAAAGACGGACAACACCACATTCATGTGATATGTAAACAAGCAAGGGGGCACACACTCATACCCCCTTTGCAGATTAGCCATGGCACTGTAGGACACAGCTTTGACCTACCAAATACATCTTCAAGCTCAATTCCTGCCAGGAAAACAAAACACTCTGGCAGACGATTTAAGCAGAAACCTTATGGATCCGCACAAATGGAAACTAAATCCGCAAGTCTTCAGCATGATAACAGAGAAATGGGGGAGCCCAGACATAGATCTTTTTGCTTCTCCTCAAAATTATCAATTGAAAAGATTCTGCACAAAGACTTATCACAGACAAGCATGGAAAGTGGACACTCTATCCTTCAGTTGGAAAAACCATCAGTTTACGCCTTTCCTCCTCTGCCTCTTCTACCCAAGGTCCTCCTAAAAGTCAGACAAGAGAAGCCAAAGATAATATTATTTGCCCTGGACTGGCCCCACCAATACTGGTACCCAATCTTAAGGAACTTGTGTCAATACCTAGCTTGGACCTTGCCTGAAAGACCGCAACTACTGTCCCAGCAAAACAATCAGATCCTGCACAATCAACTACAGACTCTGAACCTGGCAGCATGGCTAATCATGTAATCATACAAATGACACCTCTCAGTAAAGCTGTGATGGATGTCATTTTGGAAGCCAGAAGGCCTAGTACTAGAAAATCTTATGCTGACAAATGGAAGATGATTCTGTGCTTGGAATCAAGCACAAGGAACTGATACAGCAGAACCACATATTCCTCAGATACTACAATACTTGACTGAGATGCTTGACAAAGGCCTATCTTTCTCATCAATCAAAATCCATGCCTCTGCCATTTTGACTCATTACAATACAGAGCCACCAATCTTTTCTCATCCTTTAATAAAGCAGTATCTTAGAGGAGCCAAAAATGTAAGGCCTCCTAGAAGATCACCATTACCTGCATGGGACCTCAATTATGTGTTGGAAAAGCTCAACCTGCTACCATTTGAACCAGCTGCTACCCCGGTATAAAGTTCTTATCATGGAAGACAGCTCTGCTACTAGCAATTACTTCAGCAAGAAGAGTTTCAGAACTACAGGCCTTCATGGCTGTAGAGCCTTTTATCATATTTTACCCAGACAGGGTGTCTCTGAGGACAAATCATACTTTTATGCCTAAGGTGGTTTCCAGTGTGGCTCTTAACCAAACTATTCATCTGCCAACTTTTTATCCAAATCCGCAGAACAAAGGAGAGAGAATTCTGCATTCCTTGGACGTACACAGACAGCTAAGATTCTACTTGTGCAGGACTAAAGCTCTAAGAAAAACTGAGCAATTACTAGTGTCATATGCTGTAGGATCAGAAGGAAAGGCTATTTTAAAGTAGACAATTTCAAAGTGGATAAGCCACTGCATCCGTTTCTGCTACTCACACCATGGTAAACCTGTGCCCAAGAGCATTAGGTCTCATTCCACCAGAGCTGCAGCTACTTCAGCAGCCTTTCTCAGAGGAGTAGCAACCAAAGACATTCTAGAGGCTGCTACTTGGAGTTCTGTTCACACCTTTACAAAGCATTACCATTTGCCTCTTTACTCTAAGTCCAGGGCAGGTTTTGCCACTGTAGTGCTGCAGGGCCTTATAGCTGCACCTAATACTTTTTAGTTCCAGCCTCCCAACCATAGCTTTGGGATTCAACCCAAATGTAATGACTGCAACAGTGAAACACGAAGAACATAGTACAGTTGTGTACACTTATAAATGTAGATGTTCGAGTGTATTCACTGTTGCAGTCCAGGTTACCCTCCCGCCATCCCCCTGTCATTCTAAAGTTTATCTTTCCTTCTCTATCTTCTACAACCTATGTGGTGTATTTGCTTGTAGATGAAGGTAAAGTTTATATTGATGCATGTATATTTATATATATATATATATATATATATATATATATATATATATATATAATATGGCTACCTATTTTGGGGCACCTGACATCGGGGGCAAGAAAAACTAAAGAAAATGGCTTCGGCCGCATGTTTTATACCCCTGACGACCTGACGTCATGGAAGAGGAGACAGCAACTGACGCAGGACCCAAGACTTTGGAATTCAGGCCGACTGAGGGCAACCTGCCAGCAGATTACCCAAATGTAATGACTGCAACAGTGAATACACTCGAACATCTACATTTATGGTAAGTGTACACAACTGTACTTTCTTCTAAAGGTTCAGAAGGACTTCACAAAGGTATTAATGGTGACTCCATTTTGGCTGAGGTAACAGTGGCTCTCCCTTTTTTTGAAACTGGCCAATGGCAGTTATTACAAGCTTCCCTTAAGATTGGATTTACTCACACAAATCAGGGGGGTGTTTGATCCTTTGGATGAGCTATTAAACTGAGGCCCTATCTGCCTGAGTTGGTGGTAGCTCAGGTGGATTTAAAAGATCCTACTACACTTATCAAAAAGAGTAGGGGAAGTTCTCTTATGTTTTGGCCAAATTTCCCCTAGTTGATGTGAATACCACCTCAAGTCTCTACTGAAAAGAGGTCATTAGCCTAGTGGGACTAACCCAGTCAGCCAGATACACCCCAACCTGAAATCTCTTCGAATGACTGCTTGGATAATAGAATTTTGATAACTTTAGGCACAGGTTTCTGAGGATGTGCAGCAGGTACTGAAAGAGGCCTAATATATCTGTATTGTACATGTTAAGTGGAAAGGATTGGTGCCATTTCAAGGACAGGGTCCCTTTTGAGGTCCAGCTACCTCTAGTCCTTGATTATTTGTATATTATTGTCCTCTGGCCCTTTTTATCACCTATCAAGATTCATCTGTCAGTTGTTTCTGGTTGCCTGCCCTTGGATCCCCCTTTCCTCCTATTCCCACATCAGTCAGTTTTTGAAAGAGGTTTTACATATCCCTCCACCTAGAGCAGTGATGGCGAACGTTTTGGGTTCGGTGTGTCAAAAATTCGGAAAATGCCTAACTTGACTCTGCTTGCATATCACCCCCCCAAACAAAAAATAAATAAATAAATAAATAAATAAATAAATAAATAAAAATAAATTAAACAGTATAGCTCTCAATACATCAGGGATAAATGTCAACAGAATCAAGGGCTAATCTAGAATTAGAGACACGGACAGTTTTAAACTACTAGTACTATCATTTAGAGACAGTGACAGAAAATAAATGAATGTGAATTAATATACATTTTCTGAAGTAAAATTAGTCTATAAATCTAATTATTGTCATTATTAAGTTTAAAAAGTTGCCAGTTTTAGGAGGGGATTAAGAGGGACAGTTGAGAGGAATGTAAAACAGCAAACTCCTAGAAATGCAGACTACTTGCCCTTTGCAGAAGTGTAACAATGAAGAGAAAATAATGTCAGAACTGTCCTTTGCAGACTGAGAAAGTATACCAAAATAGTCTTTGAGGTTAATAACTTCCTTACCTCTGCAGCAATGTTGTTGAACTGGCTCCTGGCACAAAATAATTCAATACACTTTAAACAAGCAACAAATGCAAGAGCAGTTTCTTTGGTAACTTAGGTGTTGGTGAACGTTGGTTTGTCACCCAAAATGTGGTGGTATGTCACCTTTGACATGTGTCACAGGTTCGCCATCAATAACCTAGAAAACAGGTGGCTCCCACCTGGGATTTGAATTTTGTACTCAAGAGGCTTACTCTTTTTCCATTTGAACCAGTTCATCAGGCCATATTACTGATTGCTCTTATTGCTGCTAGAAGAGTATCTAGGTTACAAGATCTTATGATGAGTCAAATCTTCCCCATTTTCTGTAAGGACAGGGTTTCTTTAAGAACTAATCATTCTCTTATGCATAAAGTGGTTTCAGAGTTTATTTTGAGCCAGTCTATTAATCTACCTATCTTTTTTCAAACCCCCCAAGACAAGAGAGTAAGAATTCTTCAGACTCTGGATGTCCACAGGCAGCTCAGATACTACCTAGATAGAACTCAGTCCTTCAGAAAAGCCAATCAGCAGTCTGTCTTCTATGAAGAAAGAAGAAAAGGACAGCCAGTGTCAAAGCAAATAGTTTCAAGATGGTTGCCTCATGCTATTTATTTTTGTTTTTCTCAGGATGACAAGCCAGTTCCAGGCACATGCCACCAGGACTTTGGGTTCTTTTGTGGCTCCCTGGACAGGGGTGGACTCTATTCTAGAAGCAACAACTTGCCCTCTGTACACACTCTATTCTAGAGGCAGCAACTTGGCCCTCTGTACACATTCTATTCTAGAGGCAGCAACTTTGCCCCCTGTACACACTTTTACAAAGCACGACAAACTGGATTTCTTTTTGAGGCCCAGAACAAGCTTTACTAGGACCATTCTCTGGGGCCACTGGGTTCTTTAATTTCTTACTCCACCACTTTTTTGTATCTAATCTATGGTTCTTACCCAAATAGCTAGGCTACTGCAGCATTGATCTAATGTTGAGCATAGTACAGTTGTGTAAGTACACTTATCTTGGCAAGAGATGTTCTACATTTGCAGTAGCCGTCCTTTCCCTCCAGCTCTCTTTTCAGTAGCTGTTTTGTTGTTTCACAAGGGTGTATATAGTTATTCTTGTTTTTAAATTTCATAGCCTCTTTCCTGTCAGGCTATTGCCAACCTTCTTGGGGTAAGAAAGCTCTGAAGCCTTTGGCTCTCTGTCTGCCTTTTATATGGAACTCCAGTCAAGCTCCTGGCAGTTTGAGCTTGTGGAAGATGTCCTGAAGGTTTGCAAAGCTAGCAGGTTAGTCATATCCTTGTCAGGATATAACCCAAATAGCTTAAGTTACTGCAACAGTGATCTATTAAAACATGTCTTTTATGGTAAATTTACTTACACAATTATACTTTCTTATATAACGTTAAGGATGGCAAAGACCTAATATGGGTGGTCGGGTGTGCATTGGACTATAGTGTTCTGCATCTGAAGCACTGAGTCTTATTTAACATTACAGGCTGGGTCTGTTGTTATAGTCTGAGATGGTACTGGCATAAGTATTGCACCCTGCTTAGTAACACTATATGGCCATGGTTGCCAAAACCTACCATTTTCTGGCAGCTCTGATGAATTATTACAGAGTATTCATCTGTGCTGCAGTGGTACAGCGGTAGCATTGTTGCCTCACAGCAAGAGGTTCTCTTCGATTCTCAATTGGAGTGCTTCTGTGTGGAGTCTGCATGTCCTCTCCGCGGTTGAGTGACCTCCGAAAGACATGCGTGAATGGGCGTGCCTTCGCTGAAGGTTGGACATTGGGCTGGCAACTCGGCATCATAAAAATCTACTGCCAATCATTAGCGGACTTGAGTTCCACTGTTGCGACCCCTAACCGGGGAAAGCTGAAAGGACAAACAAATTCATCTTGGATCTACAACTTTTTAGGAGCCACTTTTTCAGCCCCACCCTCTCCCCACCAAGTCCCCAACCCTGCTTCTAACCCAGTGTGTTTGTTCATGCATATCCCATCCACTGTGCACGGGTGCCTTGTTAACTCCATACTGGGCAATCCTGGATATGTCTCTTCCCCTGTCTGGCCAATTATGTGGGGGGGGGGGTCTTGTGATGAAATTCCTAGAGGTGGAGAGCAAGAAATTTCTGAAGATCCATGGACCAGGAGCCATCACAGTGTGTCAGTCATTGGTCACAGTCCCTGGCCTGGAGGATCAACATGTAATGACAAAAGCATGTCTGTCACTCCTTTGTAAAGTGCTAGGCTTAAAGGTCTCCAAACTGCATCAGAGGTTCCACAGGTAGCAACTCTCCCCAAAGACTTCCCCTGAGATAGGAGAGCTGGCTGCTTGCCACTTCACCCTATCTCCCTATTTGGTCATACAAGCAGTTTAAGCTTGTTCCCAATCTCTGGTTGCTGGCTGTCCAGATAGATGCTCTATCGCAGTGCCATTTGGTCCACTGGGCATTTTTCTTGTGAAGTCTTACATTGGGCACAGTCATGCAAGATAACATAAACTCATGATTTAGTTTTTTTCCCATGGAAGAAAAAAAGATTGAGCTGACTGAGGACAGAACTGAAGAGAACGTAATAGTTTGAGACTGTGTGGTGAATGTTTCTTTCAGACGCAGTATGATTCCTAGGAAGAAGATCATTGTATTACTGTTACATGATGCCTGTCATCTAGATGGGAGAACACTTTAATTTCTTCCACTGAAACATGATAAATTAATACTATAGGAAAACATTTTGTCAGTACTTCTGGGGCAAGGCACAGGCCAAAGAGTAGAGCAGAGAACTGGAAATGAAAGTATAACACTTGGAATAAGAACTTTCTAATGTCAAAGTCTAACTTGCAGTCTTAATCAGATACGTATGCCCCATCTTTGTTTCTGCCATTTACCTGTGCTGTTGCACTGTGAGCACATATTTTATGTCTTGCCTTTTCTCAAATCAGAAAAGGATTTGGTAACCGTAATCTCTCTCTTTGTACCCCTTGTCTTCCATAAGGTATATTGCCCTGGTAGCCTTTTTGTACCTTCTCAACTCACTTTGAATCCTTAACTTGTATAAACAAATGCATGGACCGAGCCATCTCAAGTAAAACCAAGACCAACTCTTCAAAAAAGAGGAAGCCAGTCTGGTGGACCCCAGCTATAAATAAACTTTACAACAGAAGGAGGAAACTCCTGCAAGATAGAACAAAATCCCAAAATAAGAAGGCATCTCTGATTAACATCAGTAAAAAACTGTGCTCCCTCATTAAATCATCCAAGGCCAACTTCGAAAGGAAAATAGCCAATGACTCTAAGGATAACCACAAGGCCTTCTTTAACTATGTCAAGAGTCTAGGGGCAAACTGTCAGATATGCTCCGAGTTAGTGTATAATGGCCATAAATACACTGAACCAACCAACATTGCCAACATCCTGGCTGACAAGTTCAGTGCAAACTTCACCCCTCCCTCTCCACCAAAGGGGCTAGCACCCATCCCAGAAGAATGTGGCGCTCCAGATATCTCAGACACACAAGTAAAGACAGCCCTTGCACAGGCCAAAAACACAGCATCAATGGGACCAGATGCTATCCTAGGTTGTGTCTTACTTGAGCTTCAAATTGAACTAACCCCCCCCATCTCAAATCACTATTCAAACTCAGCCTCTCTACAGGCTATGTACCCAAAGAATGGCGTACAGCAGCAGTCCTACCACTCCACAAAGGTGGTGCCACAACTGACCCTGGGAACTATCACCCTATAAGATTGACTAGCTTGGTCTGCAAAGCCATGGATCGCATTATCATGGAGCTCATTAACAGGGACATTGGGAACCTTCAGACACTTCGGCTTTGTTAAAGGCAGATCTTGCCTCCTGAACTTGGTCGACTTCTTTGAAACAGTCACCAAGGCCATAGATGAAGGGAAGGTGGTCCACACAGCATATCTGGACCTCGCTAAGGCGTTTGACACCAACCCACACTCAGGAATCATAGACAAACTCACCAGCTTAAATATTAACCCCTATGTCACGAGATGGGTTGCCAATTGGCTCTCAGACAGAACCCACACGGTAAGAGTGGCAGGCGCCATGTCTGACTCTAAGCCAGTCACAAGAGGAGTCTCACAGGGCTCAGTCCTGGGACCCCTCCTGTTCGGTATATATTTCTCCGAAGTACAGGCAAAGGCGGAGGGACTGTGGCTAACCAAGTTCGCAGATGACTGTAAATTGGGTGCAATAATTGACTCTCCAGCTGACACAGACATCCTGCAAAAGGGTCTCACAGAGACAAACACCTGGTGTCAAAGTCACGGCCTCAAGCTAAATACCAAAAAATGCATAGTAATCCCATTTGGGAAAAACAAAGTACCTACAAACTACCACATAGATGGGAATCCACTAAGTATAGAAGAAGTAATTAGGGACCTGGGTACCCAAGTAGATAGCATGCTCTCCTTTGATAACCACATAGCCAAAACGGTCAGGAAATCCTTCTATGTGGCACACCTGATCACAAAGGGTTTCTCATCTAGATCCAAGGAGGTGATTGTGCCCCTTTACTCCTCACTCATTAGGCCCATAATAGAGTACAATGCCCCATTTGGGATGTACCTCACTAGACACCTGCAACAACTAGAAAGACCACAGAAGTACCTCACTAAGAGGATTAAGGGCCTTAAACAATTACCCTATGAAGCACGACTAAAAAAGCTCCAGCTCTTCTCAGTCACTTACCGTCTTCTCAGAGGTGACCTATGTCTGACCTATAGGGTCATGCCAAACCCTGAACTAATGGACATGCTTCACCTCAAAAAACGAGATCCCTCAGAATCACTCGTTCTAGCGACTTGAACCTATGTACAACAATAAACAGGACATGCTGGAGGGATAGATTCCTGTCCCAGCGACTCCCCTCACTCTGGAATAGAATCCCAATCCATATTCGACAGAGCTCCTCTCTGACCCTTTTCAAGAGAAATCTTGATGAGTGCATGGGTAGTCGTAAGTTCTACCCTGGGATCACTTCAGGAGCCCTGTTGACAGAGGCCCAGATTACTAATCTAATGGGGAGGCGAAAGCCATCACTCTGTGGCTAGGCTTATAAATGCCCATGGGCAGATAGCCTAGTACTTACCTATGAACCTATGAACCTAAAAGAACCAAATACAAAATTCCTGGTGGGGCCTAACCAGGGATCTACAGATGGGTAATAATAATAATCATAACTTATCTGCTCCTAGAGTCTGCTTCACTAAGAATGCAACCCAGGATCTTATTGGTATTGTCGGCCTGGTTGTTAATTTCTGCTGTTCTTACTGCACCAAAGTCATTTTGTTATCAATCCTATTTAGGGTGACTCTTTCACTCTTTGTAGCTGGTGTTCCACCTTGGGATTATGAGAGCTCAGGTGAAGATGTTTATCCTTACCTTCATTAAAAATGAGGTGCCACTTGGTGCACACTTGTGTGTCTCTCCACATTGCTTTGAAGGCTTGTATCCCCAGACTTCATTTCCCAATGTATCCTAGAGACGTACAGAGCTAGGTTGGTACTGCTGTCAGCAACATGGCGTGTGACATACAGATTCTGAAGTGCACTGGTTGGGGACCACTGACCTTTGTAAAATCCCACTCACACTGCTTTTTCCTTAGAGAGGAGTCCATTAACTATTTTACTTTGTTCTTCAAGCATTTCACATACTTTTTATAGAACTTTATTTTAACAACTATAGTATTCAGTCATTACTAATTCTGTGGTTACCTGCTTAATATAATTTGGGCTCTTAGGGAAGCTACAGAAATTCAGGATAAGGGGAGAGACAGGAACTGACTATTCAGTGGGTGCAAGGCAATAATGCTTTTCCCAGGTGGAACACCTTGTGTCCTTTGCATTATACTGACATCTGTTTCTTTCTTAGCCTACTTCTTCTAAATGTTATTGTTTTAGAACTTGTAAGGTGTGAAGTCTCCTCATATTCTCTTCATATTGGTAAGTGTTAGAAAAATATGTAACAGTAATATGCATGCTTAGTGCATTCGAGATTTAAAAGGGTTAATACATTTATTCTGTTCACACTGCATGAATCTGCACAGCTATTAGAAACTTAACAAGAAGCATTCTATTTCTGCTAATGTCATGAAAATAACAAGAAGTAATTCATTTCTGCTAATGTCATGAAACTTAACAAAGGGATATTCATTTCTGCTTATGCCATGAGAAAACATGCAGCTGCTAGAAGCTATTGATAAAGAAAACAATAAATGCTTGAAAGTTTAAACCGCAGTCAGCATTACTTGTACTAAAGCTAGAAATGTACCTTGAATCTAGATGAAATGTAACACCTGTATAAGAACAGTACAATAGAAGAATTGAAATGTTGAAATAAACTGACATAAACCCAAGGCCAAGTTGTTTTTCTCAAAATGTTTTGCAGAACAGCAGATATTTTAAACTTGGTCAGCAATAAGTCTAGCAACATTTTCTGTAGAATATACAGAAAGCTGTGTCTAACTACATCAGCAATAGAATGTAACATTTTCTGTATGACAGGAAGAGAACTGTATAAGTATAACCTACTAATCATTAATGACTCAGACAAATCCTGTGCCTACATGCTTTGTCTCCTTGCTGCAAGTAATAAAGGGTGCCTTGCTTGAACCTAACGTGAATTGGTCTTTGAAGTTTTTTCCTTTGACAGTAAGTTTGTTTAACATAACACAGTATTGACAGTTTCACACTTATATGTACTGTATATGCCCCCAAGTCAAGAAACACATTGTAAAAGGTAGTCTTTTGAGACTATTTGTCTTCCACTGTCAGACAGATTCACAGACATAAGAGGGAATGACCTTACTCTCTAATAATTCAACAAACAACAAGGTTAACTGTATGATCAGGTCTGTAATCCTTACTGACTAGAAATTAGACCAAAACAACACACAGAAGGGAGAGTATACTGAAATAGCTAGCAGTTCAGCAGTGGCAAGGACATTTGAAAATGGAGTGGCATAACACCAGTTTCCCACACGGTATGCATAAAATGGTGCATAGCAAAGGGGAGACATGCATTATGCTCAGCCAGTGGCCTTTCTGACTACATAAAAATACAAACCAGGTGACAATGGTATCTGCAGTACAAACACATTTATAGTAGTGCTACAAGAGTTCACCCTAAAGAAAGATATAGGATTCTTTCTCATATATTACCTAAAGCTCTTCTCACTTTAAAATTACCTGTTAATTCAGTCTGTTTTGTCTTTTTCTGAAAAGCGGTAGGGCTCTGTTGTTAGTACATGACTCATTATGGCAGCAGTTTAATTTATCATTAGTAACCAAGACCACAAAATAAATTTTCCACTCTTTTTATCTTTCAGCTGTCTTTTACTACATTGGCCACTGCATCTCCCAACGCTATGCAGTATTTTGGTGATTAGGTGCATCTCGGACAGAAATTTCCAGTTTGAATGGTGTTGACACTCATGGTTTTCTTGTTAATCTTCACTTAACAGGATTACATGCACCTCCTCATCTTTAATTACTGAATGTTCACACTAGTTGCGGTCTGATTGCTTACCATTCCTTTTTTTGTTCCTACATTAAAAAATTGCTAGTACCACAAACTAAACACATCCATAGAATCATACAAGTCTTCTGTTTAAATAAACTACATTGTTTATTTTATTGGTTATTTAGTTACATTTTGCTGACTGGATTAGCCCACACAGGCAGAACCCATTTCCACAGAGCATTTGGGAAGAAAAGCTTCCAACATTACACAAAACGTTAATCAAAAAGTCATGTTCTACATACATTCCACATAAGTATGCAATGCAAAATGTTGCACACAGATAAAAATATTTATAACAGTAAATAACCAAATTGCAGATAAAGTCCATGAAATAGTCTAACGCAAAACAAGATACTAAGATAAGGGGTTGGTGATGATAGAACGGTTAAAGTGTTTACTTCACACACATAAGGTACAGGGTTTGATTCTCACTTCTGAGGGAAATTGGCTAGGCTTAAAATGGTCTACAAAGGCAGCTAGCTTAGTACTTACCTGTGAAGCTATGAACATGTAAAAGATAAAACAGTGATGTTGGCTACACACCCATAAGAACTGAAAGTGAGGTAACAGTTGATTACTGGAGCATGCGTAAATATAAGGAGAGAGCAGTAGCCAAGTATTGCAAGATACGAAGAAAAGAGCTCGGTAACATTCACACCATTTTGCAGCTTGGGCATTCATAAATACATGCTAAGTAGACAGACAGACATATATATATACTCACATGGCTTTTATAAGACTAAGCATATTGAGTAAAATAACATTTATCCTTCTGCAAAAGGAAACCTTCAGCTTACTTGTTTACCATACAATGCAGAAACACTGACAATGCCACTCTTGTAGGAATATGGTAACAGGAAATTTATATAAACCAGTATGAGTTATGCACCTCCTCCCTGGAAGAAATGAACAGAGACCTGATACTGTTAGCAACATGGAATCAAACAGCACCAGGCTCACTAGAGGGGTATCACAGGGCATATGACTTGGTTTGGAATTTCTTGTACTTTCCACTATTCTCACCTAGTGGAGACCATGTAGTTGTACTTGCCTAATCATGTCCATCAGGCCTCTGCAGGGGATTTACAGGTGTTTGCTTCTTTGTGTGGATGACATAATTTATGTGTAGCCCCTTATGGAAGGAAAATATAAAATAGAGGTCCTATAGATAAAGGCTTCCTCAAGGGTTCCAGCTTAAAACTAAAGCCACCAATGAAGGAGTAAAGATACACAACTTGTATTTCACTTGGGGTCTGGCAGTAGGTCCTACCCCCACACCTTTTAATTACAATTTGCAGAGATATAACCAGACATCACTGAGGAAGTCATTCTAGATAAGGTGATTGGTTGTCAGAATTGCCTAGGGTACAGTAGCATTCAATATGTACTAGAAAATATGGTCATACGTGTCAGCAAATCGAGGAAAATTGGAAACTGTGGTTATAAAAATTCATCCATCTATTCATCTGCTTTTAATCTTTGATTTATCCAAGTTCAGTGTTACAGGGAGCTATAGCCTGTAGTAGAAAGCAAAGGCAATAAAGAGGGGAAGCATCCTGGATAAGATGCCAGTCCATCACAAAACACATGCACACTAAGTTCATACACAGCTTATCTACACATTAGTCCGTGTTATGTGTGGAGAAAAAACACAGACACAGGGTGCTCATCCAGATGCTACACAGAAGAAGCCCTGACAGGAAACAAAAATGAAGAACAAAAACATTGTGAAGCCGCAGTGCTAATTGGCACTTATGCCACCAGAATTAAAAGCCTTCCAGCAAAAAACAAATAAAAACTTACAGCTAATTTGTTAGGACAATGCATACTAAGGACAGTGCATATTAAGTTATATGGTGTGTGTGTGTATATATATATATATATATATATATATATATATATATATATATATGTGTGTGTGTGTGTGTGTGAGTGAGATGTTCTAGATATATAGATTTATACATGTATACACACACACACACACACACACACACACACACACACACACACACACACACACACACACACACACACATGGTTTCCATTGGGTCTATATTACCCTATCAAATGGTAACAATCTCGATTTCTCATATGAGTGAAAATACAGGTAAAAGAAGTTTTTTGGGGGTTGCGGTACAGTGAGGATTGGAATATTTGCCCTTTCCTCACTGAAGTGCGACCTCGGAGTTGGAATATATATTTAGCGGGGGGTGTGGGGGGCACGCAACACCCCATAATAGCAAGTTTGTTTACCTGCATTTTCGCTCATATGAGCATTTGAGATTTTTACCATTCGATATGGTAATATACATCCATTTCCATTACATACCTAATAGAACTAAGATGCTCTCCTCAAGAAAAAGGAAGCCAATCTGGTGGTTCCCTGCCATAAACAAACTCTACACCAATGCACTGTCTGAACACGTACACAAATGCATGGATCTCGCCATACCCAATAGAACCAAGATGCTCTCCTCCAAAAAAAGGAAGGCAATCTGCTGGTCCCCTGCCATAAACAAATTCTACAACAGAAGGGGGAAAACTGATGCGGAATAAGGTGAAGTCCCAAGACTGGAAAAACTCCCTTATCAGCCTCAACAAAAGGTTGAGATCCCTCATCAAATCCCCTAAAACTAGCTATGAAAACAGAATTGCAGCAGATAGTAAAGACAACCACAAGGCCTTCTATAGTTATGTAAAGAATCTCCATGGCAATACCCAGATTTGCTCTGAGCTACTGCACAATGGTACTTCCTATAATGAGCCAATAGATATTGCAAATATACTGGCAGACAGATTCAGTGCTAACTTTACCCCTCTCACCCCCCCCCCCAAAGGACCAATCACAATACCAGTAGATTGCCAGGCACCCAGTATTACTGCTGCACAGATTAAAACAGCACTGTCCAGGGCCAAGAATGCAGCTTCTATGGGACCTGACAGTATCCCTGGCTGTGTTCTGCATGAACTACAGAGTGAACTGGCACCTCACCTGTGTGCCCTGTTTAATCACAGCCTCACCTCAGGCTTTGTCCCTACAGAATGGTGCACTGCTACAGTCATCCCTCTCCACAAAGTAGGAGCAACTACAGACCCCATGAACTATCGCCCCATTAGCCTGACGAGTCTGATATGCAGAGCTATGGAACGCATCATCATGGACCTAATAAACAAGGATATAAGGAATCTCCAAACTCTGGATCCTACACAGTTTGGTTTTGTGAAGGGTATATCATGCCTTCTCAACCTGGTCGACTTCTTTGAGTCAGACACCAGAGCTGTGGATGAAGGTAAGGTGGTTCTTACAGCCTACCTTGATCTGGCCAAGGCCTTTGATACCATTCCACACTCAGGAATCATAGAAAAACTTACTAAGCTGGGCATCAACCCCTATATATCTAGGTGGGTTGCAAACTGGCTCACAGATAGAACCCACAGTGTGAACGTAGCTGACTCCAAGTCAGACTGCCGACCAGTCATGAGTGGAGTCCCACAGGGATTGGTCCTGGGTCCCCTCCTGTTTGGCATCTACTTCTCTGAAGTCCAGGCCAACACGAAGGGACTCCGGTTGACAAAGTTTGCAGATGATTGCAAGTTGGGAGCTATTATTTACTCCCCAAGTGATGTTGACATTTTACAGTAAGGCCTCAATGAGACCAATGACTGGTGTCAGAACCCTGGCCTTAAGCTCAATGCCAAAAAATGTGTCTTCATCCCCTTTGGGAAAAACCCAGTTCCCTTGAATTACCACATTGATGGTAGTCCACTGACCACAGAAGACGTTATAAGAGATCTGGGAACACAAGTTGACAGCAGCTTCTCTTTTGACCACCATGTTGCTACTGTGGTCAGAAATGCCTTCTATGTGGCACAACTCATTACTAAGGGTTTTGTATCCAGGAAGAAAGAGGTCATTGTCTCCCTCTACTCTTCCCTCATTAGGCCAGTCATCGAATACAATGCCCCATTTGGCATGTATCTCACTAGACACCTGTAACAACTGGAGAGACCACAAAAGACACTAGTCCTATATGGACAGACTCAAAAAAACAACTATTATCTGTCTCATATTGCCTACTTAGAGGCGATCTCTGCTTGACTTACAAAGCCATGTCTGACCCAGCTCTGTTAGAAATGCTACATCTAAAGAAATCTCAATCCCTCCGCACCACATGCTCCAGAGACCTCAACCTCATTACCACAATCAACAGAACATGCTGGAGGGACAGGTTCATAACCCAGAGACTGACCAAGCAGAGCCCCTCACTGGCCCCCTTCAAGAGAAATCTTGATGAGTAGATGAGAAATAGAAAATTCACCCCAGAGATCACTCCAGTGGCTCTACTCGACAGAGACACTAGGAACTAAGGTTGGGTGGCATGATGCCAGGGTAATCCTATGGGCTAGGCTTGTAAAGGCTCCAGGGCCATTAGCCTAGTACACACCTATGAACCTATCAACCTCTGAACCTATATGATATTTTAAAACCCTCTCTAAATTTGTCTGAGCTCAAAGTAAACAAAAGACTAAAGGTGTTGTACTTGACTATCAGCCAACATATTCCTCTGTAAAGGATTATTCTTACCTATGGAAACACATAAAAAAATGAGACGTCTGGATATTTAGATAGGTGCTGAAATCAAAATAGTGGCCAGAGAAATGTAGCAAGACATAAAACTGAAAGTAATAAATAAAATAAGATCAGGAAAAAATGTCCATGTTTAAGGACAGCAAAATTCAGGTTATAAAAATGTTTCTGGTACCACTGGTGCTTTATGAAGGACAGATGTATTCTTTTATCAGCCAGAAGAGAAGAACTGGGGGGAAATTAAAAAGAAATTAAGGACTTTATCTGGGAAGGGAAAATATCTAAAGTTAACTGAAATACACGGATACTGGCCATAGACCAAGAAGGATTTCAATTTTCAGTTTTGAAAACTTAGTTTACAGCTATGGAGGTAAGACTAATGTATCAAGCACAAACTGAAAATGATACCTCAGGGTGGAAAACTATGATGAATGAGAATGGAGAGAATAAAACAGAAAAGCTTGCATAACCTCCTGGGCAGAATTTGAAAAGGAAGATACAACTAAGCATGCAGAACATTGCATATTTAGAGCTATGCAAACCACATTAAAAAAAGTTACAGGATTGGAAAAGAACTATAATGCTAATTTGACTTAAAGCACAAAGGATGGGTTCCAAGATGGCTACACACTGATCAACAGCTTAATTTCAGCTCTTCCAGTGTAAAAAAAAAAAAAAAAAAGAAAAGAAAAGAATGATAGATAAGGGCCAGTAATTCTGCCTGTTTTAGTAAAACTCAATTACTGGCTAGTAAGTACAATGCCTGGATGTTTACAAAGAAGGCAATTAGAGAACCTGAAAGAAAATCAGCTAGAAAAGGTGAAGAGAAAACAATGACTGGGAAGAATCCTGCAGCTGATCAGTACAAAGCAGTTCAAACTCCAACTCTAAGATGGCTTCCAGAAATTTAGAGGCAAAAATAAAATGTGCTCAGAGCTGATTAAAATAAATGAAGGAGTGAATAAGTGAAGGAGTATATAAACAGAAATAACAAAAGGCTGGAAAATGGAGAAAGCTTTTAACAGCAATTCAGATGAACTGATAAAACTGCAAAAAATCAAAGGTTGAAATGAAGAAAAGGCTGGCTGAGTATGAGACTGTTTAAGAAGAACTGTTTAAAAAATGTTAGAATTAGAGGACAGAACACACACAGGAGCCAATTGTATTACATTTATGACAGCTTAGATAAGTAACTGGACTAGTATTTTACAGCAGGATTTATTAACTGAAAGAGCACATCATGCTCTAAACCTGGCCACAAGAAAGCAGCCTTGACCTGTATTAGAGAAGATGCAATCATACCAGTGAAAAGGTTGATCCTGACATGACTGTGGAAGAAGGCAATGTATTAAAATTGGAGAGTATTTCTAGAAAATGATTGACTGTACACTAGGCAGAAGAGAAGCACATTTATCTTAGCAATCAGGGAATGCTGAGAGGTAGGTGTATTCAGCTGTCTTCAGAATATTTTTTTTCATGGAGGATCATAGTTATTTTTGATGTAGAACAGGTAAGAAGTTTGTCCAACAAAAAGTGAGACATCAAACAGAAGGGGGTTTTGTTTCTCTTTCTTCTGATAATAAAGCTCATAGAGAGGCTTTGTAAGTGAAACCTTTTCCAATGCTCCCAAGGAAAATATTTGAGAGACAGAAAAAAAGCACATGAGTTGACTAAATGAATCAGAATTACCTTGGACTTGAAGGTGTCTGGGGTTGGGAGATGGAGCGGAACAGGAAGAAGACCAGCAACGCTGAAATTAGTGAATAAATATGAGACTATAAAGCATCAGTCATATTTGTGAAATATAACTTTACAAGAAAAAGTGGCTGAGAAAGATTAGTTTTTTTGTTGACTTTGTTAAACTTGTTGAGGTACTGACAGGCTTATACCAAACATTATGTCATTAATGTTGGAAAGGTCGCTAAAAGGAAATGACAAAGAAAATGGAAAAAAAAGTAACTGTGAAGAAAACATTTTTTTCTTAACAGTATTTGTATAAAACATTTCAAGATATAAATTGCATGTTATATAGTAAAGCATTTTCAATGATTGTTGCATGTGCTAAAGATACTAAAGTAAAATAGTGTTTTTTTTTTTTTTTGTTTTAAAAAATGTAGGCATTACAATGTAAAATGAGAAGAAATGCTGAACAAAAGCATGTTTAAGTCAATAAGATGTAATCTTAGGGTTTTCAGGTAGGGGATGGGGACAAAGCAAAATGACAGTACTTAAAGTGATTGCTACCAGGGCTCTGATAGTGATAGAACAGGAAAAAACAGTAATGTTAGTGTTGTCATAGATGTTACTAGCAAGGGATGAGGATTACACTGGCATGCATTTATATTCCACTTAAACTGCTATTATGGAGATTAAGAAATTTTATGGAGAAATAATCACCTTTCAGCAGGGAATATTACTTACAGGTGGTGACTGAAACTTGATTTACAACAGTGACAATGTATCAGGGGGGATCTAGAAGAGAAAATATAACAAAAAAGGGTAGATTTCTGAAGTAATGCATAAAAATATTTGTTATGGAATAAGCAAATTCAGTTGTAGGAACTTGGAGAGAATTTAAATATTATTTCTCAAGGTACAATAACTGGGCTAGACTAGACAAAAATTATATTTCACAGGAACATGTACATTTAATCGAAAGCTTTGACATACATTCAATACCTATTTCAGATCATGCAGCAATAAAAACTAAGATAAAAATGCAGGGTAAAGAAGTAAAAATGAGAAATTGGTGCTTCCCCACCTACCTTTTAAAAAGAGAGGAATTTTAAGTAACTGGTAGTGGAAATTGTTCAAGTTATTAGGGAAGGCAGAAATTCCTTCAGAAGTTATAGCCAGTGAGTGGGATAAAATGAAAGTGGAGCTTAAAAATGGGGTAGAAATAAAAGAAGAAGAGATATGGTTAAGAAGTAATAAGAATTACTTAGAGGGGCTAATAAAGGTTAAAGCATTGCAGAATAAGGGGATTCTCACAGAAAAAGAAGAGGTGCAACTACAGAGTGCTAAAAGAGAAAATAAGGGAGCATCTGGATTATATGCATGAGTTTAGAACAATTGCTGTTAAACAACTGTTCTTGACAATAACTCCAGAGCACAAAAAATTCATAGCACAATGACTTAGGTAGCAGAAAGAAGAAACAGTTGTTACCAAACCTAGGGATCCTAAACAAGAAAAATAAAGACAGATCCTGCAGATGTATTAGAGGTAGTTCACAAATTTTATAAAAATTTGTATAAAGCAGAGGAATATGGAAATCATGAAAGAGCACAAATGGAAATATTTATGTAAGACTTAAGTATGCCAAAGTTAGAGGTACATGAGGGTCAAGAATTAAAAGTTAAGACAGGAGAAGATGACATAAAAATGGTGAAATATAATCAATCTGCAGGAAAGTCTTCAGGAATAGGCAGCATTCGTGTGGAAGTTTGGAAGCTAGGAGGGAAGAAAGTGGTAAAGATCTGGAAGGTTTTGTTTAGTAGTATTTTAAAAGGAGGGGAAGCACCAACATTGTGGAAAAAAGCTATTGTGGTTGTAATACCTAAATACAGTAATGATCTATCAGACCCTGCTTCATATAAGCCCATTTCAATATTAAACCATGGTTATAAAGTGTTTATTTCTATAATAACTAAAAGAATGGCAAAGCTGTTGCTAGAATTTATAGATATGGATCAATGAGGTTTTGTGGAGGGGAGGCAAACATCTGACAACATTAATAGAACAATGATGATCCAGAGGTAAGTGAATGTAAAAAAATATCACTGTTGTTGGTGGGTCTTGATGCAGTAAAAGCATTCAACATAGTAGGCTGGGAGTTTGAGTAGGGCAATGAAAGCATTTGCATTCCCTGATATTATAAGGTTAATTGGGAGGATATATGAAGGACTGGAGGCAAAACTTAAAGTGGGAGGGTTCCTGTCTGATAAGTTTGTTATAAACCTAAATATAATACTCATGGTACACACAATCTATACTACCTGAGACTTAAAACAAACAGTATACAATGTGCACCTGCTCATATTTAGGACTTTTTTGATGGACTCTCAAAAAAGAAGGGACTAGTCTCTGTAGGTGAGAGAAGAACATCTACCTTAAGTGTTTGGGGGCGGGTGTTTATGTAATTTGGGCTCTTGTTCATGACCATAACCAGAGAAGATCTGTAAACAGGCAAATGGATTGCTGCAGTAGCACAAGAATTGCAGGTGGCATGCCAGACTGAGCTCGTCACGAAACAAAATCTGAGTCATGGGGCAAAGTTCTCAGTTTACTGGTCATTTTTGTCCCCTTCCTCACCAGTGGTCATGACCTTCATGTAGTGACACAGAGAATGAGACCTGGATACAAATAACAGAAATGAGTCTACTTCATAGGGTTTCTACGTTAGAAAGACAAGCTGTAGAATCTGGGAGAATGTCAGAGGGAGTCCACTGCTCATCTGTGTTGAGAGGAGTCAGTATAGAATGTCTGGGCACCTATAGAAGATGCCCCACCCCGCACCTTCTTGGGGAAATGTACCAGGAAAAACTCACTGGGAAGATGCCCTGGATCAGGCCCAAGACATGTTGTAAGGATCCCAGAAGATGAGCTGGAGAATGTTTCTGGGCATAGAGAAGTCGGGCCTACACGGAGAAGTTGGGCCTACACAGATCGATGCTACTACTGTGACTTTCACTAAGACAAGTACTCTACAGATGGATGGATGGAAAGAGGGATGAATGGATGGATGGAGGGGTGGAAGGATTGTGGGTGGGTAAATATAAACTTCTGTGTCTTTTTCCTCCTACTCCAGTGTTATAAATAGCTCTAGTAAATGAATTGTAACAAACAATTAATTTACACTTCTGTGGTGCTTGATTTCTTATCACAGCATGATCATCACTTTGAGCAGCATACAAATGTACACACACAAGTTTATAATTTGCTGCAGGTGAGATGTCATCCGTATTTGAACCATATGGTCAACCACTGTAACAAATGTAGCAAGAAAATCAGTAGTAACAGAAAAGTAAGCCATCTGGTAGTTTTTCTACCTTAGTACCACAAATTGCTTAAAAACAAATAGTGTTATAATGACAGGAAACTATACATATAATGTTGGTTTTACATCAGAAGGATCAGTGGTGCAATGGTCATATTTTGAGTGTCTTGATTTTGCAAACAACATGCTATAAATACATGAAACTGTATTTTGTTTCTGTAAGCAGTGCACGGAAAGTGGAGATATTCATATTAAGTAATCAAACAACCATTTTAAGTTCCAGCATGGATTTCACTCCAGAATGTTCTTGTAGTTGATCAGTAGTTCAAATAATGTTCTTGTTTTCTTGTTCTGTTTGTCTTCAAATAAGCTGTATAGACATGTTCAAATTCACTGGCAGATGATTACAAGAAAGCCAATCAATACAAACAGTGCATTTGACAAGGAAAATGCACCTAAGGGGAGAAAGAATATAATTTATCAGTTAGACTGATTTATGAATGTATTGAAATATTTCTTCATTTATTAGAATATTAACAATAGAGCTAGGCTTACAGTAACCTAGACATAATTTGAATAAGGAAATGCATATCGACATTATATAACTTGAACCAGTGCACAGGAAATCTATGCACTACTTGCACCTTTCCACTACTGCAGTGTGTTAAGATTTGATGGCTTCTCCATTTCTTGGGTCAGAAACATTACCACTGTGAATGTTATGTATTTTGGATCATTGCATGAATTGTTTTTTCTATATGTGGTTAGTGGTGCTTCATAGCGTGAGCAGGGCAAAAGGATCCACACTATGCTTCCACCTTCCCACAGCTCACCTAAATGCAGGCCTCGCAGCTACAGTGTACCTGAGAAACTTGTAAAGTAAATGTTATATAGTGGACATTAGCTAGCCAAGTCATGCATCTTTGCTTACAGCCTAGTTCTAATTGATGGATGATAACACAAACCGTTATCTGTTATCCCAGTCAAGCAATTCAGTCCTTCTAAAAACACAAACACACTTGTACAACATGCGGTGTATGTATATATATATATATATATATATATATATATATATATATATATATATATATATATATAAACACACACACACACACACACACACACACACACACACACACACACACACACACACACATATGTACAAATGCACACGTGTATGCATTTATACACATACGTATTGAGTAATATCAATTTGCTGATAGTTGCTAATGACTGATTGCTGAGTCCATCTCAGGTAAAACCTGGAGAAGTAAGTGTACAAGAACAAAGGGGACATTCACAACTGTGGGCAGCACAGAGGTATCAAACTCCTGTCACACTACATGAACGTTCTGGAGAGGGTGACTGGTAAACGGATATGCAGAGTAGGGAAATTAAGATGGGAGATGGGCAGTTCGGATTCAGATCACGATGCAGCACAACTGACCCCATGTTTGCATTGAGACAGACAGCTGAGAAAAAGCTAGAGATGAGGAAAGAGTTCAACTGGGCATTCCTACACTTGGAGAAAGTATATGACAAAATCCCAAGAAAGCTGATTTGGCCAGTACTGTGGTGGTTTGAAGTCCCAAAAATATTGGTAGAATTAATGCAGGCTATGTACAAGGACCCGATGACTCAAGTACAAACAGTGTTTGGTCTCACAGAGAGGTTCCCAGTGTGAGAGGTTGTTCATTTGTTTTCAGCTCTGAGCCCACTGCTGTTCATACTGGTGATGGACTACATTAGCAAGCAGGCTGAAGGCGACAGATCAACAAAGTTACTGTATGCAGAAGATGTGGCATTACAGGCAGACTCTGAGCAAGAACTACTGCAAAGGATAGGAGAATGGAGTGCAAAATCGAAGGCACGTGGGATGAAACTAAGTACAGACAAGACAGTGGTAATGGCAGCAAACTGGACATCAGAAGAAGCTGAGAAGTGAGATAGAAGGGAAGACAGTAGAACAGGTTAATAGCTTCAAGTATCTGGGAAGAGTGGTTGAGGAAAAGGGAAGTCTGAATGAAGAGGTCAAAGCTAGAATTAGAGGGGCTGCAGCCAACTGGCATAGACTGTCAGTTGTAGTGTATGATGGAAGAATGCCAAAAAAGCTGAAAAGTTAGGTGTACAAAACAGTGGTGTGAAACCTGGGCAATGAAGGCAAAGCAGATGATAAAGCTAGAGGTGATGGAAATGAAGTGCCCAAGAAGAACAATACGGTGAGGGCATAAGAGCCGAAGCCAAAGTAGCTCCAATTACAGAAAAGATCAAAGAGAACAGATTATGTTGGTTCATGCACATATGCATAAAAGCAGAAGACAACCTGGTGAAGAAGATTTGGGACAGACAGGAAGAAGGTAAGAGGAAACAAGGGTGTCTGACAAAGAAATAGATTGTGAGAGAAGATCTGCGACAGTCAAGCATGAGTGCTGAAGAAAGCAGGAGTGTGCCACTGATTTGAGAGAGATGGCAACAGTTAACACGCCACCCCGACCCCATGTAGAAAATAGGAAAAAGTGGGTTGATGATGATGATGATGGAGACATTTACTTTGTTCCACTGATGGTAGAGTACTGACAGAGTGTCTACATTTTTTTATATTGCTTCTTTTTTTAAGAAAAGGGGTAGAAAGAAAACAGGAAAACTAGATGCTGTCACTTTGGAGGCAAAAAGTATGTTACTGTAAATATTTCATTATTTATTCTTCTAGAATTGCCACAAAAACATAATGCTGAAATGTTTGTTCGTTTGTTTGTTTTTTTGAGGTGATAAAGACCCTGTGGTATTTAGAGATACTAGTGCTGTCATGTCACTAGTGCCTTACTTGCTTCTGTAGTAATCAGGCTGTTAAGCATTTCAGAGTCTTGCACAAGTCATATTGAGCAAAACCTCATTAGCATCTCATTTGTGTGTCTCTGAATTAAACTTTAATTCAATGTTCCCACTTCAAGCTCACACCTGTGACGAGGGTCAGACAGATGGGCAAACACACACATGCAGCCTGATACAGACACAATCATGTCCCTCATCCGCTAAATACAAGAAATCTGGAAAAAGCCAAAAACAATGGGGGGGGGGTGAAGGACCAAAAGTGGGGGCAATTTTTAAATATCGCTCTTATAAACATAGAAAGTTGCTAGTATAACAGTATTTGTATTAGCATGCATTTCCCGAAGTTTATGAAGTCTAAAACTCAAACTTCAGTCATTATTTAGGATCTTCAATCCTCTGTAATTAGCCAGAAAACCACAAATTTTATGAGGAACAGATCAAAAATAGGAGGGAAGAATCTGAACATACTGTGAAAATCTGGACAGTTGAGAGCCAGTAATAAATGTTTACAGCACACTTTCAAGTGTCCCTAATTTTGCAGAATGTCCCTATTTTTGTCTTATATTTTTGGTCTGCTTCTCCAAACATTTGTGGTTTTCTGTCAAATCACTGAGGACTGCAGTCACTAAATGATTCCAGAGATTTGAGTTTCAGACTTCATATCCTTCACAAAATGCATGCTAGTGGAAAACCTGTTTATTTTATTTTATTTTATTTTTATTTTACATTTGATTACCGGGAAAGTCCGACTGGGCACGTCCTTTTTCAGCAGAAGCTCGGGGAAAAAAACTCCACATAAAAGACATAGTACAACAATATACAGAGTATGTTAAGCACAAATGTGAAGTGTCTAGGCAATTACATGATAATGTTAGACAAATAGATGATATACAAAGAATAAAAGAGGTTGAACTGCATGTCTGTTTCAGTGTAGATGGTACAGTCAATGCAGGATTCTTGTGAACAAACATATTTACAAACATTAGATATCATAACATATCTTACAACCATCATCAAACATACATTGATATAAGCTTAGTTTTATGATAAAACATTTACCATTTATTGCACATGTGGCAAAAGTAAGAATGAGTGAACAGGAAGATTCCTTGTGCCAGGTGGTGGGTAGACAGCAAAAGAGATGGAAGTAGTAATGATTGGTAAGCAGAGGTAGAGATAAGGGCATTGACCATAAGTCAATATATAGGTATATATAGATATATATATATATATATATATATATATATATATATATATATATATATATATATATATTTACCATCTTTTTTCCTCCCAAGAATGCTTCTCTTCAATTGCTAGGCCCATAGATCCCCACCTGTCTCCCCGTGCTTGTTCCATTTATGATTGGGGCCAGCAAGGATATCAGGGTATCCCAAGACAGCATCCCATCTGCAGTGAAAGTATTTTTTATTTATTCCTCACCCCTGCACCTGTCCAGTAACTTTCCAGGGATGTAGAGTGGGTGTCAACACTGGACCATCCCTCTTGTCTACAAGGGGCTGACATTGACAAGATACCCCCAAGTGGCAGTTCTTTGCAGTTATTTCCACAGAAAACCTTTACCTGGAGGTGTGTCCTGAGCCTGTGCTCCTCCACCTTCCTCCCTAGGAAGGGAATGGTCATCCTGCCTTGCCAGTGCCTCAGACACTCCAGACATTAACTGAATCTGCGTCACATGGACCATAGTCACATAAAAGCAATATTTCAAATCTTTTCTTAATTTTGAGCCCTTTGTTCACCCCACCTAGCCATTATTTTTGGGACCTTTATCTCTGATTCCTATGCCGAGAGATTGGGAGCTCTTGCTGCTCTGCTTCAAAATACCCTGAACTGCCAAATCTGCGTGTGGCATTATCAAGCAAGGCCATTGTACTGCTACTAGCCAGAACTGTCCTAACACTGTAACATCACAGTGGGCTTTGTATTCCTCCCTCATAACACACTGTTCAGACCTGCTAGATACAGGATTGTACAGTGTTGCATGTGGATCTTAATATCCCCTCTGTTTAGGCAAGCAAGCATGAACATTGCAAGGCTGGCTTTAGAGACAGTGTACAACAGTGACTTGCAGATTTGCGTAGTTTATAAACTTCGATTCTCCTTTTATGGTCATAGTTACTGAGCAGCTTGTCTTGTTTTGATTAGTTAAAAGAGATCAGTGTTATTTTTTCATGTCAAATCAGTTTATAATGCAAGAAACCCTAGTTCTTCAGATTTAATTTTTAAGGACAATGACTTTACTAATTCATCTGAGGTGAGTGTCAGTGCCAAAAGGAAAACAGATAATATCTAGAAAGTCTA
The DNA here is from genome assembly GCF_019279795.1 of Protopterus annectens. Classification (NCBI taxonomy): domain Eukaryota; kingdom Metazoa; phylum Chordata; order Ceratodontiformes; family Protopteridae; genus Protopterus; species Protopterus annectens. The sequence continues at coordinate 1,007,595,919 of NC_056734.1, read as the reverse complement.
GACAATTTCCCCTTTTTGTTAATGGCCTAGGTGATCTGAAATTTGGATCTTTGTCTAATATGTAGTTCCTTCACTGATTGCCTACTGATTGACCATATGAAAACTTCTGTAACAAACATTGTAAGTCGCCATCCGTAATGCCATAGTTCTCTCAGAAATATAAAACTAGATGTAAACAAAAAGGATGAGACTGAGAGCCACCATGAATAAAATCCACACTAAATGATTGTTTGGATATGATCACTAGCTTGGATTAAAAGATTCATTCTCTGGAGGTCATGTCTGAGGAATTCCTACTGTATGTTGTCCATTTACATGATTATGGTGTGGACTGGAATAAAAACGGCAGAAGAACAAAAAAAAAATCTGATTTTTTCAGATACCATCAAAAGTGCAGAATGTCAGCAATTTTCCACCCGTGCTCCTTTGTTTTTCTTTTAAGTAGCTAATTCAGTGGGAAGTGGGTACTAAGCCTCATTCATTTTCACCACTGGACTACTCCCTCATATGATAAATCTTCATAACATTTCTTATTTTTAGTCGTAAATCATTTTGAATATTTTTTGTACTATTGTGTCAGTTGATATATGAGGGAGTCTTCCTCAGGAGTGTAAGAATAGAATATTCCATTCTGTTACCTCCATCTATCACTGCTAGCCATAGCTCTCAACCTGCAGACTCTGAAAAGAGGAACAAAGGACACTGGAAAATAGGAGCATCCATCTACAAATCTGAACATCTAATTAGCATACATTTTGAGTACCAAATAGCACGTAACTCTCCTGCTTCCGGTAGGAAACTGCAGTTGTGTAAGATCTCACCATAGGATCATAGGAGATTACTAGGCTAATGGCCCTGGGGCCCTTACAAGCCTAGCCAAGAGTTTACTCTGAAAAAAAGAACCCTCAGTCAACACCTATCACCCCTGTCAATGAGGGACAAAGGTGGAACCCCTGAGACAAATTTGTGGTTTCCTATTCACTTATCAAGGTTGCGCTTGAAGAGGGTTAGAGAGGTACTCTGACATGTATGGGAAGTCTATTCCAGAGACGGCGCACCCTCTGGGAGACAAATCTATTTCTCCAGCAGGTTTTGTTGATGTCACATATTAGATTTAGGCCTATCGAATGGGTAATGCACAAGGAGTTAGACTTACTGATATGGAGCATCTCTAGTAGGGCAGGGTCTGATATTGCCTTGTAGGTGAGACACAGATAACCTCTGAGCAATCAGTATGATACCAAGTAGAGTGATAGTGATTTGAACCTCTGCACATACGGCATATGTTGGAGGCCATGGATTCTCTTTGTGAGGTATTACTATGGCCTTTCCAGTTGCTGCAGGTATTTGGAGAGGGCCTAATGATGGATGAGTACAGAGAGGTAATAACCTCCTTTTTTCTGGATGCAATCCTTTTAGTTATGAGATGAACCAAGTAAAAGGTTTTTCTGACCACTGCTTTTCTGACCACTGCTGCCACAAGATAATCGAATGTGAGATTGTCATCAACCTGAGTACCCAGGTCTCTCAGCACAGGTTGCGTGCTTAGGGGGTTGCTGTTGATGTGGTAATCAGTAGAGGCCATGTTTTTGCCAAATGGTATGATAACACATTTTTTTGCATTTAACTTAAGGCCATGACTTTGACACCAGTTATTTGTAGCTGTGAGACCCTGTATCAGTATGTTAACATCATTTGGGGATTCACTGACAGCACCCAACTTACAATCATCCATAAACTTGGTCAGCCACAGGCCCTTTGTCTTTGTCTGAAACTCTGAGAAGTAGATGCCAAACAGTAGGGGTCCCAGGACAGATCCCTGGGGAACACCACTAGTAACAGGTCTGCTGTCAGAGGTGGTGACACCTACTTTGACTTTGTGGGTTCTATCAGTAAGCCAGTTGGCCACCCACCTGATGAGATAGGGATTTATGCCAAGTTGTTTTAGCTTTTTGATGATGCCCGATTGGGGGATTGTGTCAAAGGCCTTGGCCAAGTGTAGGTAAGCTATATGTACTGAGTTTCCCTCATCCAGGACCTTGGTGACAGTCTCAAGGAAGTCAACCAGGTTCAATAGGCAAAATCTGCCTCTGACGAATCTGAATTGGGTGGGGACAAGTGCTTGGAGATTGCCTATGTCCTTGTTTATGAGATCCATAATAATATAGTCCACGGCTTTACAGATCAGACTTGTCAAGTTAATGGGGTGATAGTTTCCCGGGTCACTAGTGGCCCCACCTTTGTGCAAGGGGATGACAATGGCAGTTCACCACTCTTCTGGAATGAAGCCTGTAATTAGGCTGTGGTTGAATAGGGTGCTCAATGGTAAAGCTAGTTCTTGCTGGAGATGGTGTAGAAATTAGAATACAGCCTGGGATACTATTGGGTCGCATGGAAGCTGTGTTCTTTGCCTTGGATAGGATCTTTAACACTTGATCTACAGAGTTGTGAGGTGTGGGACAAGTATCAGGGATGTTGAATGGGCCTTTGGCGAGGGATGGGGGGGTGAAGTGTGCACTGAATCTATCAGCTAGCAGGTTATTTTAAGATTTTACGCAACTATCCTTCTATATCACTGCTGCAATATTCTTAATAGAAGGGAGAGTAAAAAAGATCAAGAAACGGGAGGTGGAAGATTTAGAAAAGCCCTCAACAAATCCAGATAAAATGGTTTAAGCAAAACCTGCCCTGGTCCAGAAACCATATCCAACTTATAATGTTTAGTAAAGGTATGCACTGAAGACCAAGTAGCAGCTTCAAGGATGGAATTGGTGTCCAACCCTTTGAAGAAGGCACCATAAGAGGCAACAGCCCTAGTGGAATGAGCTGTACCAGAAGCAGACAGAGATTTGCCATGAAAGGAATAAAAAAAAATGACCTTAGATATCCAGGAGAAGATGGTTTGCTTAGAAACTGCCAAACACAAATACCTGGGATGAAAGAAAACAAAAAGCTGATCAGACTTGCAAATAGTCCAAGTTTTATCCAAACAGTACCTGAGCTGTCTGTGTAAATCCAAGGTATGCAGGACCCTCTCACTAGCAGACTGAAGAGAAGGGAAAAAAGAAGGGAGTTGTAATGACTGATTCAATGACAACTTACTTACTACCCTGGGCATAAAAGAAGGATTAGTATGAAGGAACACCCTGTCCCTGTAAAAAAAACAAAAAAGGAGGAAAAGTAAAAAAAAAAAACAACCCCAATGGGGTACTTATCTAGTGTTACTAAATATTCAGTAGTACAGCAACAAGTAGTTCATGCCAACTCGCAAAAACAGCATTCAAACTGTCAGCAGAAGAAGTTCTAGGTAGCTGCATCTGTACATCCCTTTTATGCCCTACATTCTGTGCAGAGAGCATAAACGTGATGCATGACACATACAAGATCTTTTTTTAGGCTTTTTCATACTGGCCAAGCATTGGGCTGCCCCGGGTAGGGCATCCCTTCTATGAAGAATACTGCAACAGTGATAAAGGACATTGTAGGATACTAAGAAACATTTAAAAAAATGACAAAAGTGTTGGAAAAAATATAAGCAGATTATCAGAGACAGTGTAAAATCTGTAGACAATAATGAACTGTATAAAAAAATTCTAGCACACAGGTAATTTATTTTTGCTTCAGAAAAAGGGACTTGCAAGATGTGTGCCCTACGTCTTTAACTTGTTGCCATTAGCATGTTGGTCATGTGTGTTTTTTCTTGTGTACAAGACAGCTTCAAAACTCACATGTGATAAGGGAAATTCAGAAAATTGTGTGAATGGATAAATCATGCCTGAAAATAGGGACACACCTGCAAAAATAGGGACATCCTAAGTCAGGTCTGAAAATAGGAATGATCCTCCAAAATAGGGTCATTTGAGAGGTCTGCTGCTAGCCGCATGACTACCAGTCTTACCCCCATGACGCCAAGTGATTACAGTCAGAAAACAGAGAATAAAAACAATGCTGCACAAGAACATATGAATGTATACTTGGCCAACGTACAGCAAAGTCTAAGAGCAGCTGCTGTGACAAGGGCTGTACAAACACAGGGAATAGTGTTTGTGCAGTTAGTACCCACTGAGTAGGATTCCTTCACAGATAACTGGTAAAGTGAGTATAATACTGGGAAAGAATTCCAGACAGTATAAACACTTATTAGGAGTTCAGAGTCATAAATTCTTGAGGGGAAAAGTGAGAAGGTCAAACCCTACATCACTAAAGATGTAAAAGCTGCCTGAGTCTTGCAGTCTTGTGCAAGCTGTAGTTTCTGGTGAAAGTGAAGGTGTGAACTGATTACTAAGTGGCCCTGACACAAAATGCCTACGATGGAGACATTTAGGTGCATATTCTTGGTTGATTGATGTTTGACAGAAGCATTTTCCAATGGAAGGTGAGCCATATTATGTAAAAAGCCAATTCAGCTTGCAGTTAATATGGAGACAGTTTGTGCAGCAACTACCAGCCTCCACACTACAGAACAGTGGAGATGAACAAATGTGCATATTTCAGAACTCATGCACTCACTTCAGGTAGAACCTGAGCTGCTGGTGTACATTTGGGCTTGAAGTGTAAAGGGTTATATCTCCCTTGGTTTCTTCCTGAAGAAAGAAAACTAGGTGATAAATGAACTGCCTTAAGGGTACCACTTTTGGAAGGACACAAGGATTTAGTTCTGTGAGAAACCCAAGCTTTGTGAAAGACCATATGAGGTTCCCTACAAATGTGATGCTGAAGCTCCAAGATCCTGCAATAAAAGGTGATCGCTACAAAAAAACTGTTTCCATGAGGTGCATTTCAGAACTACCAGTCTCACATCATAAAATGGAGGTGGGGTAGGGGGCTGTTGAACAGGAACCTCACGTTACATGGAGGAAAGGATTTTTCAAAGAATAACAGAGGGGTGGAATGACTTTAAGAAACTATTTGATCACCTAGTGCTGGCTGCTGTCCTGCTTTTAACAAAGTCCTGATGGGCAGCAATGACCAGGTGCACTCTGGCACCTTGGCCATGGAATAACTGAGGACATAATCACAGATGGCAATGCAGGTTAGAAAAAACACATATTAAACAAGTGCAGAGGAACAGTATTATTATCTGCCCCGATAGAAAACATCTTCCACTCAGCAGAACATGTCCGATGAGTGGAAGTCATCCTAAATGGCTTCAATCATCTTGAAGTCCATGCTAGAAAAGCCAGTAGGATCAAGGTATCTTAATCAAGATTCATGCCTAAGGTGGTGCTGACTGTTACCTCAAACCTAGGACAATGTCCTAGAATACACTGGGATGTCTTCCTGGTCTGAAACTACACCCTTTGCCATGAAGATGCAACAAGGGTGAGTTGTGGTCTTTCTTATCTGAATATTAGATCTGAAATCAAAGGAAATGGTGTGCCTATATATGTCAATTTCCTCTGCTAATAGGGGGATAATATGTTCACCATTAATTCCGTCTTACCTTACTGTAAAGCTAGATGAGGGGAGGGTTGCATTCTCTGTGTGGCAACAGGCTGATCTATGTGCTGCTCCTTTCTACAAAGACCTTGACTAGACAATACTCCAAACTCCTCAGGTCCAAGAGATGACCAGAGGCGTGGCTCAAGGATCCTGCCAACATGTTCACCTAGAACCAAGACGCTCTCCTCCAAAAAAAGGAAGCCAAACTGGTGGTCCCCTGTCATAAACAAACTTTACAACAAAAGGAAGAAACTGTTGCAGAAAAGAGGAAAATCCCAGGATGCAAATCTCCCTTACCAGCCTCAGTAAGAAGGTGAGATCCCTCATAAAATCCTCCAAGCTAGTTACGAAAAAAAAACTGCCAAAGATTCCAAAGACAACCACAAGGCATTCTATAGCTATGTTAAGAATCTAAGTGGCAATGCTCAGATCTGCTCTGAGGCTCTGAGGTACAACAGAATGGCATTAAATATACTGATCCCAAGGATATTGCCAATATCCTGGCAGATTGATTCAGTGCCAACTTCACCCACCTCTCACCCACTAAAGGGGCCATCTCAATGCCGAAAGATTGACAAATTCTGGTAAAAACGGCCACACAGGTAAAAACACACTCTCCAAAGCTAAGAATACAGCACCCCATGGGACCAAATGACATCCTGGGCTGTGTACTACATGAACTACAAAATTAACTGGCACCTCACCTAAGTGTCATGTTTAATCATAGCCTCACCTCAGGCTTTGTGCCCACTGAGTAGTGCACAGCTACAGTTATCCCACTTCACAAGGAGGGATCCACCTTGGATCCTGGGAACTACCGCCCCATTAGTCTGACGAGCCTGATCTGCAAGGCCATGGAACGTATTACCATGGAACTTATAAACAAAGATACTGGCAACCTTCAAACAATGGGCCCCACCCAGTTTGGGTTCGTGAAGGGCTGATCCTGTCTCCTGAGCCTGATTGACTTCTTCAAATCAGTCTCTAGAGCTGTGGACAAGGGTAAGGTGGTACACACAGCATATGTGGACCTCACCAAGGCC